>NW_015505489.1:1090529-1098529 GCF_001515645.1 Sinocyclocheilus grahami
TGAGATGAAGTTTTCGCACTGAAAGAGAAGTGATCTCGCGCTCCTAGACGTGCCAGGCTATATCTGCAGATAAACAATTTAAAAAGCAGAATGAACTGAAACATTAGGACAATAAATAAATACAATTTATGAATGATGCAGTGCTAATTGACATAATTTATTACAGTAGCCTGCAGAAACTAGAAAATATATGTATATATTTTTTTTACCTTATTCTGTGCAGAAAATTAATAATTGTTTGTAGTGTATAAAGCAATCATAAAATTGCCATTAGGAAAACATTATAGATTACAAATGATTGATTGTATACAGCAGTGTATTTGATTTCTTATAGCAAATTCAAAGTAAGTGATAAGAAAATAATTCCTTATAAATAAATACATAAACTTATTGTATTTGACATTTGTCACTTCTGAAATGATGGCTACGCCCCTGGTGTGACAAAATGTTAGCCTATACGTAATACTTTTAAAGCTCTTTTTTAAAAAAAAAAATCTTGGCTTACATAAATTTCTACATATGCCATTGCATCATTAAACTAGCATCTAACTATGGACAAAAGTGTTTATTTTTTTTTCTAAACTATGGTTCTGTAACCATAAAGGCTGCTGTGTAATTTGCCCCCTGACTAAGCATTTAAAGAATTTAGGGGAAGCATTTAAATAATCCTGTGAATGCACTTAAAGAATGCAGAATCGAATCGTTAATTGACTCGAATTTAATTGTGAATCGAATTGAATCGTTGTGAATTTGCAAAAATCGTTCTTGTATCGAATCGAAAACCTGCGAATCGATTCGCTGTCTACCCAAAGATTCACAGCCCTAATTTAAATTGTGTAAATGATACATGTATAAATAATATTACTTATTATTTAAAAGAGAGTTTAGGAGGTTCATAAAGTACTTGTAATTCCTCACATGCATACAACCATCAACGATTGGTAAAAAAGTTCTTGCGAACTCCTAAGACAGCAAAATTGTGAGCAGTGTATGCCCAGCATTTGAGGGAATCTGGTTTTTATAACCAAAGTTATGTAATGTTAGCTAGCAATCACTGTGGTTTTAAATTGAAAATGCAAAATTATAAAACTGTTGATTTTGCAGTATATGTTTTCCTTTAGTATGTAGTAGGCATGGGCCGGTATGAGATTTTGACGTTATGATAACCTTAAGCAAAAATATCACGATTTCACGGCATCACGGTATTGTCGTTGCAGCTCTAAAATGTGTTATTTTTAAATGACTAGGTAAAAAAACAAAATTTTTTTTTTGCTGAATACAATATATTTTGCTTTTGAGCAACATACAGAATATTAAGAACAGTAGAATTTGTTTATTTTTTCTTTTGATTTGTTTCCGACATCTTTATTTAACCTAAATCTGTAATTACAGTTATTTAATTTATATAATTCATATACATATCATTTAGTTATATAATTTCATATACATAATTTGATTTAATAACCCAATTTGAAGCAAAAACAGAATGTTCTGTTCTGACTAGCTTTGTGAAATTATACTACATGCCTGAACGAAGCAAACAGCAGAATTCTGAATGAGATGCAGATTCACTCTCTGACAGCAGGAGGCGCTTATGGAACAGCAGATACTGTGTTTCCTTGGTTACCACCGTAAACAAAGCAGCACTGCGCTGAAACACTGCTTTAATATGAACTATACAGAGACGAGATTAAAGGGGTCATATGATGCTTTTTTTAAAGATCATTATTTTGAGTAGTTGGTGTAACAGAATATTTTGACATGCTTTAATGTTCAAAAAACACATTATTTTTCAAATACTGTACATTATTGTAGGTCCTCTATGCCTCGCCTCTCTCAAACGCTTCGTTTTCTACAAAGTCCCTCCTTCCGACAAGCACAGTCTGCTCTGATTGGCCAGCTGACCCAGTGCATTGTGATTGGCCGAACACCACAAGCACTCGTCGGAAATGTAACGCCCCTTACCATAATTGCGAGCTTCATCTTTCAAAATAAATGTAAAGACAGAGCCCGAAAGGGGAACGGAGTCGCGTGACAGACACAGTGATGAAGCTGCTATGTGTTTGCAGTACACAAGCCACGGTTAAGACCGCTGACTCCACTGTGATGTGTCTCTCTCTCTCTCTCTCTCTCTCTCTCTCTCTCTCTCTCTCTCTCCTTATCTATGCACAATCAGCTTGTAACACTCCAAAGAGAAAGGAAAACTTGAAATCGCATCATATGACCCCTTTAAAAGAAAATACCACGTTAACTTCTCTGAAGACAGTCAGTTCCCCTCAGAAACACATTCATATAAACCCCCAAATCTATATTGAGGATTTTCTTCCAATAGTTCGTGCATCATGAACGGTGAGTTGTTATATTCAGCGTCTCTGGCCTGTGTTAACGGGCATTTACAGACTTCATATTTTCACATAAATTACATTTTGGAAAACGATTGCATTGCAACGCAGTTTGTGCAAGTCCAGAACAGAGACGAGTTGCAATAAGACAAAAAACAGCCAGTTGCCGATTGCGTAAGTTCCAGGGGCAGCTCCTTAAATTCGTCCATCCTACACAGTACACACGTGACTGACCGCTCACTCGCTCGCACCAACAGGAGGAGGAGGGTCGTGTTACTCTCTACACTGCACTCAACCTGAGGGATTCCTATACTTTCACGGTACATTCACACGGGGCATCGACGCTTGATGGAGGGCGTTTCTGAAGCTTGGTGCTGACGCGACCGTCGTAGTGACAACAGCCAATCACATTCGTTTTCTGGTGTTGCATGATCGTGATTGGCTAGCGTCTGCACCAGGGTATTTGCATAAAGCGATCTGATTGGCTGACGCCTGCGTTGGCGCTTAAAGTTTAAGTTTTCAACTTCTGCCGCAAGCAATGGACCCAACGCAACGCAACGGACCCACAATTCAGTTTGGCAATGCTTGACGTCACTCCATTCAAAGTGAACGAAAGGCGTTGACGCCGACACCCCATGTGAATGGGGTGTCAGTCTTTGAGGACACATGAAAAACATTGCATACCGCAGGAATGGTATAACGGAAAATATTAGCGGTTTTGAAACCGTGACATTTTCAAATCACGGTATACCTTGAAACCAGTAAACGGCCCATGCCTAGTATGTAGTCTCCGACATGATGGTTGTTGTTCTGTTAAAAGGGTCCACCATGGGTAAACATCCCTCTACTTAAGCCTGACTTTATAATGGTGAAGACCTATGGAAAGATGGATTTAATTGCTTTCAAACCTGTTTGCAACCAAGGAATACTCTGTCATAAAGCGTGCAAATCGCTTGGATATTCACAATCCATTATTATGATACTTGGGCCATGATCTGATTCGTAGACTTTTCTTTTGCGACGCATGAAGTATTGATATACACTGCAACAAATCAAGTGTTGTTATACTGCAGCAATGTGGCATCACTTAGAAAAACATGTTTTAGATTAAACTTCTCTTTAATGCCATAAAGTGAACACACATGCTCACCTAAATGTAGTTGAGACATTACGAATCTGTTCAGATACATTTACTTTCACCATTGGGATCTATGTATTTTCCAACACTGATTGTTTTTGTACTTTCTAAGGAATGCATCACAGTTACTATAGCTCAATACTCATGGTTACGGATTTGAAAAACCCATAATCATAAGTGTTAGGCTTCAGCACATTCTTCGTCTTGCAAAAATCTTTTGTCCTACAGACTTGAATCATTGATGGTGCGTCACAGAAGAGAGTCAGACTTGCGATTTTCTCCTTGTATGCAATAAAATGGGAGACAAATTACATTGAAGAAGGGACCAGAGCCATATCTTAGGATTGGAATGTCATAATTATATATGTGTATTTATAAATTAAATTTATATAATTAATTTTCCCTCTTAAGTACACCTGGTTGAGCACCACTGCTCTAGCATCATGGAAGCAACACTGTGTTAGCTGACCAAAACTGAAGCTTCATTCAGCAGGACACTTCTAATTGTTCCTGAAAAATTAACTAGCTTTTTTTATTTTTTTACCTCCGAGAGGATCAATTTTATCTTTCCCCACCTGTTTTTAAGGAAAAACTGGTGGATGCCACAGGCACAACAAGAGGCCCTCATCCGAAAGTGAGAGGGTGGCGGAGGTGGGCAACAGTGAAAAAGTTGGGTCCAATGTAGAAGATGGTGTGCGAGGTAATGGACGCCAATGCACAGGCAGGAAAAGAAGCATGTGTACTTTGTCAAAGATTTATATACCAGTCAGTCTTACAGTGATAGGTTTAGCGTACAGGAGACGAGGCCAACGGGAAAGTCAAGTTATGTATATGTATAGCACACTAGAGGGAAAAAATGCATCATTCATATAGCCAAAGAAAATCCCATTCCCTCATGCTGTTCTCCTCATCACTGGGGCCAAAAACTCCCTGTAAAATAAATATACAAACAAGTAAATAAGGCAAATTACGGTCAGAATATACTTGGTGCAGCCAAGTTTTTCTAATCACAAGAATTGTGTATGATTGTCTTGCACACACCCTTATTTTATTTTATTTTTTAAACTAATTTGTTGGTCCATAACACTGGCCCAGCACAGTGTTTCACAGTTGAAAGAAACTGATAAGGCGGAACTGCAACACCACAACTGTGGAGTACAAAAAACAAGCACAAAGACATTTTTATTGGTCTTAATTTCTGGAGAGAAATAGTGCAGACACTGGACAAAGATGAAACTTCTTGTGTGCATACTGTATGTCGAGTGCCGTTTGCTAGCATTTGCCATCAAACTGATTATACTTTATAAAAAAATTAAATAAAGCTATGCATTCTGCTGTATGCATACACCCACACGTTCATGTTAAAACTGAGGTATACTTTGGGCTTTATAGTTACATTGTGGGAATAATTTAGGACTTTACCAGGAAACGGCACTTCTGTTAACAATGTCCACACAGTTCCTGGGCATGAGAAACAGTTATGCAAAGTCACTGGATCCACCAGCCCCTGCAAATATAGTTGTGCTACACATTGTGCCTGTGAAACTTGACGTAATTGAACAGGGCCATTGCTACATAAATGCTTCAGACGGAACACGGGAGTCTTGGGTGGTAAGTTTCCTCCCGCCACCTCTCTGTTGCTTCCTCCTAATTCCAGTCACTCTGAAAAGCTGCTTCCCAAAAAGTGGTTCCATGTGACCTCTGTACTCACTAGTGCAGTTGTAGCATCTGGTCCACCGAGAGGGGACCCGGCTTTTACGAGCAGGTAACTCGAGTGGAACCATGACTCTAGATTTACACACAGCTGCCGTATAGCCAAGTGAGATATAATTAGCATTTGATCTGGTCTTTGGTAAAGTCATTAGGTTGCAGGAAGGCGGTCTAGCAGGTTTTGAAAAGGAATACTCTACCTGACACTGAGCTTCACTCGGAGGAAGGTGGAGAATTTGTTTGGGTGATACTGAGTTCAGGCCAATTACGCGGTTTTAGCTTTTAGTTATTATTCTCAGGGAAGTGTTAACCTAAATGGATCCGGTTTTTGATGCAAGTATTGCGCAAAAAAAAAAAAAATGTATTTATTCATTTATTTTTAGTTTTTCTTGAACGTTAATAAGAAGGCTTGTACTTTGAAAGTGCTTTTTAGGCAATATATAGAAATATATTTAAAACAACAATGAAGTAACCCTTAAATGGGTCCGGTTAATCGACGTGTGATAACACCGGTAATACCGGTATCACCGTGGGGGCGGGGGCGTTCCCTCTTTTCCTCGCTTTCCTTCGCTTTTAAATAGCTTGTAAAAGCGGCGTGTGCATTTTACTTTCACTTTGAAATAGCGGCAATTCGGCGTAAAGCAATTGTTCGTTTTTAGTTCGTTTGAATTTTCCCTCTTTTTCCTTTGCTTTTAAATAGCTTAAAAGCGTTGTGCGCATTTTACTTTCACTTTCGAATTAGTGGCAGGTCAGTGTCAATTGCTTGAATGCAACAACAAAATACAACGTCAAACTCACTTTAGCCTATACAGTGGGTATGGAAAGTATTCAGATCCCCTTAAATTTTTCACTCTTTATTATATTGCAGCCATTTGCTAAAATCATTTGTTAATTTTTTTCCTCATTAATGTACACACAGCACCCCATATTGACAGAAAAACACAGAATTGTTGACATTTTTGCAGATTAAAGAAAAACTGAAATATCACATGGTCCTATGTATTCAGACCCTTTGCTGTGACACTCATATACAAATGGCTGCAATATAACAAAGAGTGAAAAATTTAAGGGGGTCTGAATACTTTCCGTACCCACTGTATATAAAACAGAACTTTTATTAACAAAACAAATACGCCATGCTATAGGGCAGGCTATGTCTAATATAAAATAACAGATAACTTACATAAAGTTTTAAATAACCTATTTCCAGTTTTGTATACCTAAGTAAACATGTATAATATATAACCAAATAAATAAGAAACGTAGAACGTTTATTAGCAAAACGAGTAAGAAAGTTTGGAGGCACGGCATACACCTTGATGTCAAATAAAATAAATAAATGACACAAAGTTTAAATAAAGTAGAAACCAGCAAACAATGTGGAACCAATTAAATAAGAAACGAATGTTTAAAAAAAACTTCCAAAATCACCTTAGATTAACGGCAAAAGTCAACAGGCTTTTCAAAATCCAAAATATTGCCAAACAGGAGCTTTTGCATCTCGTTTCGAAACTAAATCATCCGCGATCGTCTTGTCTGTCTCACCTCACTCTTCTTGTCATTCAGCTCGACTCACTCTCCTCACTGGAGAAATGAAATCTGATCTGTGATGCGACTGTCGTTCGGCACGCTGCACTGAGCAGCCGCCGTTCAGTTTTTAATTTATAATGTCTGTTCTTTTACTAAACTAAATGATTTTTATTACTATAAAAAAATCAAAACGACGGTGGGGGTCGGTGCCGCGTTGGGCAAGTGACATAACCGGTGTTGCGGCTTAACACCGGTATCACCGTCAGCACAGTCTATAGAGGCAAGCCTAATGAGTGACACAACAATAGACTTCAGGCAATCCATCGACAGGCTGTCAGAACACAGGAAGCCCTAAGCAGGACTGAATTCCCATTTTGGGAGAGATCTTTTACTTCTTGCCAATTCATTTGAAAGAGTCCAGATTCTTTGTGTCATGGCATACATTCTGATTCTTTAAATTAGGTGTTAAGTTTGTGGCAGAATTGAACTAGTCTGTTGAATATCAACACTGTATACAAGTAGAATTTTGGCATATGCTCATATATTTTATATTAATCACATTTATATAAATTGTTTATTAGATGGCAGAACCTTGACAAAAACGCCATGTAAGCTGCTAAAGCACAGCACATCAACAGGCTAGTTTTAGTTAAATTAATAAATACAATTTATTAGATACAGGGTTCGTACACATTTTTACCAATACATTTCCATGACTTTTGAGACCATATTCATGACCTAAATGTTCCATTATTTTACAATAAGAATAAAAATCTGTTCAAATTATCATAGCATATGTTAACTAAAATGAATGACTATTAATGCTACTCATTTGCTTTCTTGTTTTAGTAATAAGTACAAGCTGCAACTGCGCCAGACCTTACTCCACATTTCACATCACTGAATATTATAATTTATTTAACTGTGTGGCCAGGATGGCCATTTTGGTGTCATTTTGTGTGTATTTTTGCCGCTTAAATGCAACAAGCTTTAGAGCCCTGCATTTCAGCCCGAGCCCAACGGCCCCAACTTATGTATGGCTTCGGGACAATTTTCACGTCATAGCTCAGACACGGGCCAGGCATCAGGCTTGCTTCCTCCTTATGTTTATATTTTAGATATCCATCAATTATTATGGGGATGACAAAGATTTGCCGCGCTCGTGGAAACAACACGAGACCATGCTACCGCGACTGTCAAGAGTGGCTCAGATGGTGTTTAGTGTCCAGCAGCAGCGAATGCTGGAAGAGTTCCATGTTAAAGCGCACGCAAAGCTTGCC
>NW_015505489.1:1098918-1100202 GCF_001515645.1 Sinocyclocheilus grahami
TTTTTTAAGCATTTTATATAGGCCTATAGATTTTATTTTAGTCAAGTGGTGATGATTTGAGAAGGCCAAATTGATCAAACAGGCTATGATTAACTCACTGTCTGCCACTGGCCGCTTGGCCGTTACTTTACAAAAACAAAAACTTGAATTTAACAAACAAAAACATTTTCCAAACAGCGCACTTCGGATGTGACTGCGCACCGCCTCTGGAGTGCGCGAGCACCGAATGGCTTAAAAAGACGTGCAAATAAATAATCAAATTTTCTGACGATGCAACAATGACCCAATTAGGCAAGTGACTATTCTGTCAACTGTCACGAAACGTGAGTGAAAGTCTTGTATCACAGCGTGCAGCGGCTCTTGTAGCACAGACAAGATGCGCCGATGTGAAGCCGTTTGAAGATAAAGTCAAAGAGAGAAGACTCGTACAGCTGAATCACTCACGCTGTTTTCAAATGACTGATTTGATCAGTCTGTGTGGACTGGACTCCGTCTGTAGGTTTGATTATTTACTCATCAAACCTACATGCTATAGGCTATTGAATAAATGTGTGAATATCCATCATTTTAAAGTCAAAAGCTGCGGGAATGAGTAAAACTATGCGATATATCCTATGCACAAACCCGCACCGAAATTCAGGACCTGATTAAACACAATTCTATTATACAGAGTTTTGTGAAATAGATTTCAATGACTTTTCCAAAACTTTCTGGGTTTATTTATTTTTCCAAAACTTTTCCAGGCCTGGAAATTGGTGTTTTAAAATTCCATGACTTTTCCAGGTTTTTCATGACCGTACGAACCCTGTAGATAAATTTGACTATATATATACACTTTTTTTTTTAATCTAGATAACTGACTAGTGGACGATTGTGACCCATCCCTATTAGCTGTAAAATCTCTTTAATGTTTGGTCCTTAACACCATACATTAATACATTAAATGTCTTTAGTTTTCTTTTGTCTCTTGTCAGAGTTAAATGTTCTGGGTTTGAGTGTGCTTATATAACGTAGGCTTCTACAAGAACTTTTGTGAAAACACATTTCCCTATTACCTTACTGTAAACATTTATAGTCTTAGCAGTTGACCAATGTAACGGTTTATGAGCTCTATATTATAGAGTGGTTTTAGTATAAGTGTGGCCTTTGCCTTTTACATACACTGATTAAATCTCACCATCTGACTGCTTCCTTTTCACTTCCTTTTCACTTTTAAATGTTATTTTAACTATGGGATAAAATTAGAGGGACATATTTACAATTTGGATAAGCCTGCATGTCAGT
>NW_015505489.1:1103920-1143665 GCF_001515645.1 Sinocyclocheilus grahami
AGAAACGAAAATATATAACCACTTTTGCCATTAAAAACGAAACTGAACTATTTGAATGGCTACAACAGCAGCTGTGTAATTGGGGAAGAGAGAAAGAGACGGGCTCCAGTCGGACTCGGCCAGTAATTCTGATAATCTGTCGGATAAGGGCCGGACTAGGGCATATGTTTGAGGCCCGTGCAGGGTTCTGCTGAGCTTATTTGGTAGCAAACTCAATACTCATATACGCACAAGCGCACTTCGGATGTGACTGCGCACCGCCTCTGGAGTGCGCGAGCACCGAATGGCTTAAAAAGACGTGCAAATAAATAATCAAATTTTCTGACGATGCAACAATGACCCAATTAGGCAAGTGACTATTCTGTCAACTGTCACGAAACGTGAGTGAAAGTCTTGTATCACAGCGTGCAGCGGCTCTTGTAGCACAGACAAGATGCGCCGATGTGAAGCCGTTTGAAGAGAAAGTCAAAGAGAGAAGACTCGTACAGCTGAATCACTCACGCTGTTTTCAAATGACTGATTTGATCAGTCTGTGTGGACTGGACTCCGTCTGTAGGTTTGATTATTTACTCATCAAACCTACATGCTATAGGCTATTGAATAAATGTGTGAATATCCATCATTTTAAAGTCAAAAGCTGCGGGAATGAGTAAAACTATGCAATATATCCTATGCACAAACCCGCACCGAAATTCAGGACCTGATTAAACACAATTCTATTATACAGAGTTTTGTGAAATAGAATTCAATGACTTTTCCAAAACTTTCTGGGTTTATTTATTTTTCCAAAACTTTTCCAGGCCTGGAAATTGGTGTTTTAAAATTCCATGACTTTTCCAGGTTTTTCATGACCGTACGAACCCTGTAGATAAATTTGACTATATATATACACTTTTTTTTTTTAAATCTAGATAAACTAGTCACTGGTAACTGACTAGTTGGATGTTGGACGATTGTGACCCATCCCTATTAGCTGTAAAATCTCTTTAATGTTTGGTCCTTAACACCATACATTAAAATATTATTTGTCTTTAGTTTTCTTTTGTCTCTTGTCAGAGTTAAATGTTCTGGGTTTGAGTGTGCTTATATAACGTAGGCTTCTACAAGAACTTTTGTGAAAACACATTTCCCTATTACCTTACTGTAAACATTTATAGTCTTAGCAGTTGACCAATGTAACGGTTTATGAGCTCTATATTATAGAGTGGTTTTAGTATAAGTGTGGCCTTTGCCTTTTACATACACTGATTAAATCTCACCATCTGACTGCTTCCTTTACTTGTTGAATTCACTTTTAAATGTTATTTTAACTATGGGATAAAATTAGAGGGACATATTTACAATTTGGATAAGCCTGCATGTCAGTACACACACACACTCTTCCAAGCACGTTTTTTTTCTTCTCAATTTTTAACTTGATTATCAAGATGCCCAAACATCTGTATGTTTATATGCAGTCAGAGTCTTCCTAAAGACACTTTCAAGGCTGATTATCATCACTGATCATGACTGTCAGTATTATCAATGCTTGGGTCTCTGAGGGTTACAAAATTCACATGCAGTGTACTTCACAATTGATCACTCAATAAATTGGACTGCAACTTTTACACCATTTCTCTTGTTTTCCTTCACAGGTGCTGCGGTTTTTCTGTGACAGCTGCGGCGTGCCAATCTGTAGAGAGTGCAGCTTGGGCAGACACGCGGGTCACAGTTTCACCTACCTGCAGGAAGCACTGCAGGACTCCAGAGCGCTGACCATCCAGCTGCTCGCAGATGCACAGCAGGGCAGACAGACTGTACAGGTTGGTGAACAACTACAATCTCTCATACACAAACACCTGCTGGGTATTTTAAAGGGGTAATATGATGCTGCTAAAAATAACATTATTTGGTGTATTTGGTGTAATGAAATGTGTTTATGCGGTTTAAAGTAAAAAAAAAAAAAAACACATTTTCCACATACTGTACATTATTGTTTCTCCTCTATGCCCCGCCTTTTTGAAACGCGTAGATTTTTACAAAGCTCATCGGTCTGAAAAAAACGAGGTGTGCTGTGATTGGCCAGCTATCCAGTGTGTTGTGCTTGGCCGAATACCCCAAGCGTGAGACGGAAATGTTACGCCCCTCACATACTGTTGATGCCGTGTCCGGCCGGAGCGACGAGACATAAACATTAAAACCTATTACAAACGAGGCATTTGTTGCATCCAATGGGGTCATAATTACTAATTATAATGACTTATACTGTCTTATACTGCGTTGCATTGCATCGCGCCGTGTAAACATAAAACTCAGTCTGCATTTGTGATCAGAGAAATGACAAACAACAAGTGCTACTCTACACTGCTCAAAACTCGCGTTTGAATCATCAGTGGCAAATCCTTTAAATGAAAACGTACTTACAGTCTGTGAGTCAGAACTGCCGGCATTGTAGTCTTAACGTTACTCTCCCAGGATCAGTAAACAGTCCTCCATAAAATGTGCTGCACACATCTGGATATTTGGGTTAAACTGTTCTGGAACAGTGTTGTAATAAATACAACTTAACCACTGATTTGTAGTCGTGTCCTCTTTTGGAAGACCAAACAAAGTAGTTTCGCTTTCACAACGAACAACACAGCGGCCTAGCGTGTACTGAGGCCGGGATAGAGTGAGCTGAGGCGGCGAGGTTGAGAACGGTGTGCCCGGAGGATCCGACGAATGAGCGGCAACCACATGTGATGACCCCGGTGGCTGACTCTGAACTTTTATAAAGAATTTCTCTTTGGATTTGAGACTTTAGTCTTTGCAACTTTACAGATCTTCTTTATGCACCAAGAGCTTGTAACACTCCAAAGAGAAAGGAAAAATTGAAATCGCATCATATGACCCCTTTAACAGATATTTCTTTATTTATCCTTCCTGCTGATTTACTTGGACCACAGAGTGTTTTACCAGATGCAACAAGACTTGTACTTGCTTTATTTTTCTTATTCTGAATATCAAAATTAATAAATAAGGGCAATAAATAGATTACCATAGTATTCATTGGTTGTTGTTTACTGTGGTGTCCTTTCGGTCCACTGTCATTGTCAATGCTTCAGTGTCATGTTGAGCTGTTGTTTTTGGTACAATACACTGATAAATTTGTGGTCTTTTTTTTTTTTTCCCCAAAGATGAAACTTTAGTCAAGCAACGAGGCATTAAATTGATTAAAAGTGACAAAGACTCTTAGATTGTCACTCTTACTGTCAAATAAATGCTGTTCTATTGAACACTGTTTTCACAAAAGAGCAACTGTTTTCAACACTTGATAGTTGGTAATAATTATATAAGGAATAATAATTCAATATAATTGATAATGCGTAATATTTCTTGAGCACCAAAGTAAGCATATTAGAATGAATTCTGAAGGATCATGTGAGTAATTGCTGCTGAACATTCTGTTTGCATCACAGAAATACATTTTTGTATTAAACAAACATAAATAACATTAAATAATCCCTAACCCAAACGTTTGAACTGTATTGTATGCCATTTAATATTCTTATGAGAGAAATGACAAAACAGTCCTAGGCTTCAGTAGCTCTTTATCTACTATAGATTCTTAAAGGAATATTCCGGATCAATACAACTTAAAGGGTTAGTTCACCCAAAAATAAAAATTAGGCTGCGTTTTACTCACCCCCGATGCATCCTAGGTGTATATGACTTTCTTCTTTCAGACGAAAGAAGTCTGAAATGGTCTTTTCAGATCAAAGACAATTTTTAACATAACTCCGACTGGATTCGTCTGAAAGAAGACAGTCATATACACCTAGGATGCATCGGGGGTGAGTAAAACACAGCCTAATTTTCATTTTTGGGTGAACTAACCCTTTAAGCTCTTTTGACAGCATCTGTGGCATGCTCAGATTTTTTTCCACCCTTTACAGCAATGCATTTACATTACCAAAAGGAGCAAGTGTACATCATCAAAATAAATGTAAAAAATATACAAGTACTTAACAAAAGTATAGCCAAATAAATAAACATGAAATGTAATTCAGTAGTTCCATACCTAAATAAAAATTGGGTAAATTTACTGTCCAATAAACTTGTTTTTAAATGGAACTCATTTAAATGAATTAATAGTAGGGCTGTAACGATTCACTCAACTCACGATTCGATTCACGATTTTGATTTCACGATTCAATTTTCTCACGATTTTTTTTACAAAATGAGATTGAAGACATTATACAGTAAGTAAATTAAAAGGTGTCATTTTATTAGGCTATTGCTGCACGTTTCTTTGTGAAATTTAAATATAACAAAACTAAATTGAAATTTTAAAACAAACCCCAAATCAAACAAGTTACACAAATAAAAGAAATCTCTTAATATGAACAAACTAAGGCTTTGTCTGTGCTCTTTCCATTTCAAATTAAGAGACAACCACTGCATTTTACTCATGTTCCAAACAAAGATGCAGCATACATGCAGCATGAGTAGTTTTTAATCTAAAGCAAAAACGGAATGTTCTGACTTTAGTTTTAACTATACTACATAAAACATATCTGAACGAAACGGCAGACGAGCAGTATTCATGAACAGCAATGATAGTGTTTCCTGGGTTACCGCTGTTTATATACACTACTTTAATATGCATTGTTCAGAGGCAAGATGAAAAGAAAATACCACATAAACTTTTCTAAAGACAGTCAGTGCCCCTCAGAGATACATTCATATAAACTCCTACTCCACTTGTATGGCGATTTGTTTGGCATCTCAACCGATTTGAATCGTCACATATTTGAAACGATTTTCAACCGGCTCGCGGTTAATCGTTACATCCCTAATTAATAGTAATAGTTATTATTTCTGCTTTTAAAAATTCCAGTGAAGTTGCCTTCTAGATATCCATTGTAAAATGATTTACGTTAATCTTTAATATTTTTTTTTTTTTAGTTTAAATTATTTCCACATTTAATTTCAATGATATTGGTCACTATTTTGTTACTGTGTGATTTTTGATACACATAAACATACTTGCAACTAAATAACTGTGAGTGAGTATCCTTGTCTTTGCTTTGTGGAAGTAAAGGGATTTTAAAAAGGGGGCTGTAGAGTCAACCTGACTTTCCATTAGCATCACTGTGCGTGGCACCCCCACTCAGCCTGAATGAAGAGAATAGAAGAGAGGGAGGGGCACAGGCCCAGTGCTCGGTTACAGCCTCTATTCAGCGTTCTGATGGCCCTAGCAGGGCGGATCATTAGTCTCACACAGAGGAAATATTTCTGTCACTCTTCAAAGAGGCACGAGGTGAGGGGTGGGGGGAGAGAACAGCACCCATTAGGGCTGTTCAAATCCATCCCTCTCTAGTGACATGGAGTCCGTTGGCAAGGAAACCCAAAAGTGAATTTGAAAGTGAAATGCAGAAGAGGTTTCAGTTAAAGGAAGGCACTAAAGAGTATGAATTCCAATGGAATTTTATACCACTCAGCTTTTCACATGTGCTGGTTACATTTAAATACACCCCCAACTTGCAACATTAAATTTTTTAAATTTTGTACCAGTTTATACAAAATATTACCCATTTTAGGTTCTTTAAGGTATAAATGGGGCAGTTGTAAAACGTCCCCCATGCCCTTTGATAATCTCATACCACTCCATATTTAGCGTCTGTGCTTGGACTATTAGCATGCTAACTAGGGTTGAAAATTTTCCGGAAACTTTCCAAAAAAATCCTGGAAAGTTTCCAAAATTTCTGGAATATTTCCGAAATTTACCACCTTTTTGCAATCCTAATGCTAACATACTGCTCTTTTTTTCTAAAAGTATGCACAACAAAGCACGGTACACAGAATACTGTATCCCACTATGCAATGTGCTCAACTTTCAATTTTCAGTGTAACACATGACCTGGACTCAAAAATCACAGCTTATATAATTACATCATATTGAGCACAAAATATATTTTGAAGAATGTTGGTAGCCAAATCATTTTGGTGACCCTTGACCACCATTATATGGGAAAAAAACAACAACACACTTCTCAAAATATATATTTTATGTTCCAAAGAAAAAAATAAATGGGTATGTTGAATAAATGATGACAGAATTTTTTTCTAGGTGAACTATGCCTTTAATTATGACTTGTGCCGTCAATGTAGCATCATTGTTTCCCCTGCCATTATATTAGAGGGGCGGCCCGCCCCCCTAACATCACCCCCCCCGAAGATTTTTTTTAATTAGATTTTCTCCATAGTGCCAGATCACAACAGAAGTCATTTAAAGATACCTTTCCGATAGAACAGGTCCATATACCTTGTTCTTTTATTAAGCAAATTAAATAGCCTTAATGTTATTTATCTTATTTACACAATGGCATGTCATTTTGGTCTCTACGTTATGGTCGCACTCTCTGTATCACGCACAGTGGTGTTCCGCCACACATACACGCGCTCACACACACACGCGCGCTCACACACACACGTGCACGCATACACAAGTGAGCACACTCCCACTAGTATTTGTAAATATTAAGCCGCAAAACGACTATTTAACTATGAATTCTGCGTTTCTCTATGTTAATGTTGAATAAATGATGACAGAAAAAATTTTTCTAGGTGAACTATGCCTTTAATTATGACTTGTGCCGTCAATGTAGCATCATTGTTTCCCCTGCCATTATATTAGAGGGGCGGCCCGCCCCCCCTAACATCACCCCCCCCGAAGATTTTTTTTAATTAGATTTTCTCTATAGTGCCAGATCACAACAGAAGTCATTTAAAGATACCTTTCCGATAGAACAGGTCCATATACCTTGTTCTTTTATTAAGCAAATTAAATAGCCTTAATGTTATTTATCTTATTTACACAATGGCATGTCATTTTGGTCTCTACGTTATGGTCGCACTCTCTGTATCACGCACAGTGGTGTTCCGCCACACATACACGCGCTCACACACACACGCGCGCTCACACACACACGTGCACGCATACACAAGTGAGCACACTCCCACTAGTATTTGTAAATATTAAGCCGCAAAACGACTATTTAACTATGAATTCTGCGTTTCTCTATGTTAATGAATGGCGCAGACGTGCGGTTTAGTTTACCACTTGTACTGAAGCGTGCGTGAGGCTTGCGGTGATATTAACCTCTGCCGTCTTACTAATGAAGACATGAATACATGAACAACATCTCCAGAACTGCTCTGAGAGTCACTTCATCAGCATTTGACTATTGGTCTTATGAAGTATTCTAATTTGTTGAGATGATTACTGAAATGAACTTTTCCATGACATTCTAATTTGAGATGCACCTGTACACACAGAAATTTAAAGGTATTTCACGGCAACCCGTCAAAATAAAAGTTTGGTTTAACTTGAAGACATTGGCAGAAATATATTACTATTGTTGAGTAGAATGTACGTAATAGGCTGCAACTACTACTACTAAAATGATTAAAACCTTATTTTTAAGGAATAATCATACAATATTTCTTCAGTGTTTTAATTGTAATATTAAATGACCTTTATTTTCCAAAAAATAAAATTTGTTTAATTTTCATTACTTAAAAGATAGATTCAATGAATGTTATGCCTTAATGTAAATGCACAACAGAATTTCTGAGCAAAAATCATAAGGCTATTGTAAGAATAAATGAAACTTGCTTTTATGCTTTTAAATAATTAGACATGCTAAAACAGAATTTAGTAACAATAAAACATAAGGTTGGAAAAAATAAAACATTTCATAGGACCCTAAACATGTAATTTTTGTTAAACTTTTAATAAATAGATGTTAAATTCTTTAAGTTTCATGATTTTAATTAATTAGACATGCCTTTTGATTAATACAATTTAATTTAACCATTAAAAGGAGTCCAGAAAGAATAATAAAAAAAACGGAATCCCCCCCCCTCAAAGCTGTAAACCTAGGGGAAACACTGAGCACAGTACTGTTTTTCCATTGCAGTATACAATAGTAGTGTATTTAAGTATTGAGCTAGTATTATATTCTAAATATAGTCCATGCATTTACATGGCAATTATGTAAACCTGTCCAGTCCTAAATCTTCATCAGGCTCAGCTACATAGCATCATCTGAAAGAGCCTGACCTGTGTTTTGCGCTTGATTGGCTGCTTGTTCTAGTGTGTCTCTAATCCTGTTGCTGGATGGTGTAAATGGGAAGCCTCTAAATGTTTAGAGGTTCGAAAGCGCATGCAGGGTTTTAACAATGGCTTCAGCCCGGGGCCGTAATCTCTATTCTGGAAGCACGCTGCCCATGAAGGGCACGCTCCATAACCAACCCCTGACAGCCCAGTCTTCCTTAGCGCTGCATAATCCTATTTGCTGGATTTTAGCCTGCAGTTTTGCAGCTGCTTATTCCATTCACCCCATTCCTGTTTCTGACTTGATTGGTTTGCACCTTTGTGATTGACAGCTCAATCTTAGAATGGGGATAATATTTTAGCCAGAGGACATTTGTAAATCTAAAAGGGGAATAGAACCTTAACAGTGCAAAGTATTAAGCAAATATATATTGTATAAACTACATTTATACAATAGATTTTTAACCAGTGGGAAAGAAATGGTACAATTTTGAAAAATAATTGGCTACACCACAAGTACATATACTAACAAAAAGTACCCATTTAAGGGACTCTATATAGTTTTTAAATATTTAGACCAGACAATATAATGTAATATAATGCAGCAGCATTTATTTAAATATTTTGCCACAAAGAGATTTTAGCACAGGGACTCAAATTAATTGGTGATTTATTAATAATTGCTCAGGGCAAAGTTACATTTGTGAATGAAAATCCTGGAAAATTGGATTGTTGATCGATTTTGCATTGTTGTAAGTGCATTTGTTTAAAGTTTATATTTATGCTAAAGATTATGTTTATGCTATAGGTTGTAGAGTTCCGGACCCTTTGAACCTTAAATTTGGCTCCGGTTGGGTAATATGCTCCACACTAAATGACATGTTTTCCACACCTTTTTTTCTCTTAATGGATAAACCCCTTGACCCGGGTCATGAGACCAACAAGTCCTTTATTTCCTCTCATTGTGTGATTTATCATCCATAATCTTTGAAATGTGACGTGTATGTGGACCCCGATGAGAGGGCACAGCTGAGTTTTGAGCTTTCAGGATCACTCAAATAGATTAAAGTGGAAACCCTGAAACCCTGAATTTCATTTAGATGTATATTACGATTCTGGTATGTTACATTTGTGGGGAGTTTAGATGTCAAATGACATGCATAGGTAGGGCTGTGTACAAATCACTGTTTAAGCAAATGTTAGCGGTCATTGTCCCCAAGGTAGACCTTTTATCCCCCTTTTGTATAACATCACAAAGGAATCCCTCATGCTTTCTTGGATCCTTGCAAATTAAGATATATTAGCGGTTTCGTTTGGTGGAGAGGTTCTATTTATTTATTAGTATTTAGACTTGCTGTTATTTATTAATTTTTTTTTAGCTGAGGGATAAAGAAATTAGTGCAAGAAATTCTACTATACTTATACTATAAAATATACTTTCTTATATAGTTCCTCATAGCTTTTGTCTCTGTGTGCTTTGACGAAAACTGGTAAAGGTATTTCAGAAGTTGTGAGCAACTAATAGCTAATTACCTGAAGATATTTAATGAATTCCCAAATGATCGCAAAGTTTTTGGTTCTCTTGCTATTGTTTAAATTGTTGCAGATTTTTATTTGTTTTTGCAGTAAAGTTCAGTCACAGTCTGTGGCTCTGTAGCTGTTCATAGAAGCAGCGATATTACACTTTCAGCAATTTTTTTTGTGCAGTCATAATATGTCTGGGGTTTCCCCCCCTAACTTTTAAGTGAGTTCAGATGTCCTCACAAATGTGCATGTGTCTAAGCCCTTTCATAAAATTTTCTTTCAGCTGAGCATCGAGAAAACCAAGGCCATTGCTGAACAAGTGGAACTGAAGGCTAAGGTTGTGCAGTCAGAAGTGAAAACCATCACTCTTCGTCATAAGAAAGCTCTGGAGGAACGCGAGTGTGAGCTGCTCTGGAAGGTGAATGAATAAACAAACATTAATTCATGGAGTAGCAACTACCTTTTTGTCTGTCTGCATATTTTAGCAGTGTTTTATAAAGTATCCAATTATCATACTTCAGTAAAAGTACAGATACCTTTATGGAAATTGACAAGTAAAAGTTAAAAGTTGCCCATAAAAAACACTTAAGTAAAAGTATAATAGTAACTGATAATAAAACTACTTAAGTAAATTTTATAAATAATGGCACAGCTGATTGTATCAGTGGCAACCTAATTGAGGGTCTAAAAATCTATTATAATAATATATAGTTATTTCTGTCATGACAGCTCTCGGACGGATTGGCATGGTAATGTACATGACAATGTTAATGTATTTGGTCTTGGCGGAATAGATCTGCTACGCAGCTGCTGCGGCAGAGCAAGTACCGAGACTTGCTACTGCCAATACATCCACAACATGCTGCTGTGAGCATGTAAGAAATATTGCTGCTGCAAATATAACATGCATGAAATAACTCCCATATAGCATACATGAATCACCTCGGAGCAGATCTATACAGGTGGAGCTGGGGAAGGTGGAGGGTTTCTGAAGCAAGCTGCAACTGCTACGGCAAGAACTAGTCATATATTTGAATGCTGAGCAGCGAGCTCATTGGCTACCGATACAGGAGAGAACCAATCAGCTGTGCCATGTGATAATGATGTCATTAGGTCAGATTGAGTTAGACTTATCGGACTGCGCCATCTAGAGTTTCATGCCAGAACTCTGTATATGCATAGGATATATGAGTTAAAGGGATTGTTCACAAAAAAATTATGCTCGATGGTCAAAGGTGTTCAGTAGAGATGCACTGATATTGATTTTTCATGGCCGATTCCAACTGCCAGTTTTTTTACAAGCAAATGAGCCAGTTGTGATATGATTGCCAATTTTTTTTTATTATATTTGTTTTGTTTTAAGCAAGATAATTAAGAAAGAATTACAATGAGTAAATGAACAAGATGTTTTTCTGTTTTACAGGCAGAACTATCTGTAGCAATTGGAAATTAGAGGCAACCACTGTATTTTAATCGTGATCCATGTAGCACGCGCACTTTCTGATTTAAATTAGGCTGTATAATTTCAAAATCTGAATCAAAAATAAAAAAAAAATGGTCTGACTTTGGCTTTGTGGAATTATGCTACATAAAACATTTCTGCACAAAACAAAAACAGAAGAAAGGCTGAATGAGAATGCAAATGCACTCTCTGACAACAGGTGGCGCTTATGGAACAGCAGTAATACAGCGTTTCCTTGGTTACTGCTGTAAACAAAGCAGCGCTGCACTACTTTGTGCTTTAGATATGCATTATACAGAGGCAAGATGAAAAGAAAATGCCATCTGAACTTTCTGAAGACAGTCAGTTTCCCTCAAAGATACATTCATATAAACCCCATTCCGAATTCAATATTTAGATTTTCTTCCAATATTTTGTGCATCGTGAACAGTAAGTTTGCTCTGCCTGCTGCAGTTTTTTCTGTCTTTCGTCCATCTTCAGAATCCCTGGCCTCTGTTAATATCCTGTTTACAGACTTTGTACTATTTCCACACAAATTACATTTTGGAAAATGAATGCAATGCAGTTTATTTGCAAGTCTAGAGTTTGGCCGAAATAAAGCAATAACTGTCCATTTCCGATTTATGGCCTTTGCATCTCTAATGTCCATCTAACATATGTTTACATAGAAAAACAAGCTTTTCATCTTTTTGGTCACTATTTGTTTTCATTATTCAAATTATACAAACCATTTACACCTCTTCACGAACCAGATTGACAAATTGAAAGCAACAGAATTGGATCAAAAGATTCATTCACAAACAGGATATCGCTATGACCGATCAGCAAAGATTGCTTTGTTTTTTTGCATTTTTGCAAATGTAACGATAGGGTCAGGAGAAATGTATCTTGAGTAAAAGTATAATTTTTTTCCTTTTAATATGTAGTAAAGTAAAAGTCAGCAAAAATATTTATACTCGAGTAAAGTACAGATACCCAAAAACTGTCCTTAAGTACCGTAACAAAGTAATTGCACTTCATTACTATACATCACTATATTTGTAACATCAGGAACCATTTTTGTTTCCTGCACAGGTGGAGAAGATTCGCCAGGTGAAGGCAAAATCCCTTTACCTGCAGGTTGAGAAACTTCACCAGAATCTCACCAAGCTGGATAGTACTATCGCCACAGTGACACAGGTTCTAGAAGAGGGCCGTAGCATAGATGTCCTGCTAGCACGAGAGCACATGCTAAATCAGCTACAGGAGCTTAAATCCCTCCGCTGCATCCTACAGCCCCAAGAAGATGATCGCATCATGTTCACCCCTCCAGACCAGGCTCTTCTGATTGCCATCAAGTCCATGGGCCTCATCAGCAGCGGAGCCTTCGCCACAGCTTCCAAAGCTCATGGTGAAGGCCTCAAGAGAGCACTGCAAGGAAAGCTAGCTTCCTTTACCGTCGTAGGGTATGATCATGACGGTGAGCCTCGCTTGTCCGGTGGTGACAGCGTCTCAGTTGTGCTTATGAGTCCGGATGGTAATCTGTCCAGTGCAGATGTTTCCGACCACCAAGATGGAACGTACACAGTCAGCTATCTGCCCAAGAGCGAGGGTGAGTATTTGCTCTCGGTGCTTATATGCAATCAGCACATTGAGGGAAGTCCTTTCAAAGTGATGGTCAAATCCGGTCGCAGTTACGGCGGCGTAGGCCTGCCCATTGCATCTTTTGGAGGAGAGGGCGATGGGGACGGGCAGCTGTGTCGGCCTTGGGGCATCTGCGTGGATAAGGAGGGCTATGTGGTGGTCGCTGACCGAAGCAACAACCGTGTGCAGATCTTCAAGCCTTGTGGCACGTTCCACCACAAGTTTGGCACTTTGGGCTCACGACCGGGCCAGTTTGACCGCCCTGCTGGGGTCGCCTGTGACAGCCAGAGGAGAATCATTGTGGCAGATAAGGACAATCACCGCATCCAGATCTTTACCTTTGATGGCCAGTTTCTTCTCAGATTTGGTGAGAAGGGAACCAAAAATGGGCAGTTCAACTACCCATGGGATGTGGCCGTCAACTCTGAAGGGAAGATCCTGGTTTCGGATACACGCAACCACCGTGTGCAACTCTTTGGACCTGACGGGACTTTCCTTAACAAATACGGATTCGAAGGTGCCCTCTGGAAACATTTTGACTCTCCTCGCGGCGTGGCCTTCAATCAGGAAGGCCACCTCGTTGTGACCGACTTCAACAATCATCGGCTGCTTGTCATCAGGCCCGACTGCCAGTCAGCACGCTTCCTCGGGTCTGAGGGAACCGGAAATGGCCAGTTCTTGCGGCCTCAAGGTGTAGCAGTGGACCAGGAGGATCGTATTATCGTGGCCGATTCCCGCAACCATCGCATTCAGGTGTTCGAACCCAACGGCAACTATTTATGCAAGTTTGGGACACACGGTAATGGCTTCGGGCAAATGGATCGTCCCTCGGGTATAGCGGTTACCCCAGATGGAATGATTGTGGCTGTGGACTTTGGAAACAACCGAATCCTCATGTTCTGACCTTTTAAGGTTTGAAATACAAAACTGTAACTGTGGACAAATGGAAAATGAGATTTTGCACATCTATCAGGAGCAAATGTAGTTTTATTTAGAAAGTTGACAACAGTTGTAGGGACTTTATAGTTTTGTATGATTCTCAGTGATCGTGTAACACCAAATGCTTGCTGTTACAGCACACCGTTTTGACTGCTAAAGGCTGAGAGTGTTTTGCTCTTGGTATGTGTCTTCAAATCTTTTTTTTTTTCCTTTCATTTTTTTTTCTCAGGGAATTTCTTGCATTCTTGAAATATTTTCTCTCTGCATTACACCTACCTCATCTAGCTTATGTATGAATGTACTCACATTTGTGCAGAGTCCGTGAAGTTTTATAAAGAAGCGTCTACCTCAGTGTTTTTTTTTTCTTCTTCTTCGTAGAATGAGAACAAAAAAAAAAAAAAAGAACTAAACGAAATGAAACAATGTTTGGGTATTTGCACAGTTCGCACAATTTTTTTTCCTGATTGTTACTGTGCACAAAAGTTATATCCCTGAATGTTTCTCATAACGATTGATAAATACAAAGCTGCATGTTTTGGCAGAAACATTAGGAGAATGTTTTGATATATCTACTGCTGTTTTCTTTTTTCTTTTTTGTGTACATTTTAAATCAGACTTTCTTTATCTCATACCTCATCTAAACCTTTTACCTCATTTACCTTATTATACCTCTGGGTCCATGATTCTCATTACACATTTACCTCACTTTATGGTCTTTTCCATTTGAAAATTATGCAAGCAGTTACCAAAAATGAATATGTTGTATAACTGATGAAAAGGACTTCTAAACTAGACCAATGATCTGAATTTAGTAATTTAATAGGACCCTCATTATGTAATCAAGACTATGAGAAATGCAACTGCAGAAGAACAGATACCCATGATTATTTTAAATGTGTATTATACCTCTGGGTCCATGAGTCTCATTACACATTTACCTCACTTTATGGTCTTTTCCATTTGAAAATTATGCAAGCAGTTACCAAAAATGAATATGTTGTATAACTGATGAAAAGGACTTCTAAAATTTAGTAATTTAATAGGACCCTCATTATGTAATCAAGACTATGAGAAATGCAACTGCAGAAGAACAGATACCCATGATTATTTTAAATGTGTTATGATAAAAGAGTAAAATGGAGGGTGTTCTTTAAAGAAGATCTTCAGATCTGTTTTATTTTTGGGGAGGGACAAATTGAAAATGTAGACAAGTGTATATCTAAAATGACCTAGCCCTTATCTTTGTGTTTCTATAGTTTTGTTTTTTGTTTTTCATATGCATGATTTAGGCAAGGTTAACATGATCGACACAACTGGCAAACAAGGATATAATCCAGTTCCTCTCAAGACTAAGGATTTTTTTTTAATATAGTGTTCTTTCAAGATAGGATGTATATTGAGGCCAGGTTCATAAGAGTCTCATTACAAACAGCTGCATCAGATCACAAGTTGTTTTTTGTTGTTCTATTGATAACAGCATGGCCTACAGTGCTTCCTGTGCCCATTTAAGAAAGATCTCCAGGGAGACCATTCACTCGGTCAGTGTAACGTCATTTGAAAACACTTAGAATCAATTGAGCCCAGTTTGAAATTGGATAGTTTGTGGGTAACCACTTTAAAGGTTTTTTTTTTTTTGCTTCTATGTTCAATTGATTAAAAGAAAGAAGAAGAAAAAAGAGGAAGCAAAGCATTTGGGGAAAATAATAAATAATATATAATTATAAAGCACTGGTGTACAGCAGAACAAAAGCACATGCTCTCCCATTATAGTCTGCCTGAACTTCTTATGGAAGTTCTTTTATGACCAACAGGAAAGTGTAACTCACCAAAGTTGTGTCATAACTCAAAATATGAATTTTGCAAAGAGGCAACGAGACTCACTAATCACTAAAATGAGAGTTTTTCCTTTCTGGTATTAAGTGGCCCATGGGAATTTGTATGCTCCTGTTCTTGCAAGCATCATGTGTGTGTTTTTGGATATTTTGAAAAGCTTTATACCAACTTCTTTCTGAATGTGTGTGGTACCGGCTTGTTCGTACATGTGTGGCAGGCCCACTTACAGAACCAACTGTATATGTTTGTAATACTAACCTTTGGGGTTACTTTGCATGATGCTTTCTGTTTTACCCTTTAGGTAACATTTGAAACCAGAAAATTGTGGGAGTGCTGGACCATATGTTGAAAAGTGATGTTTTCCCCGCCGTTTTCTTATTGGCTGCAGTTATCTTGTGTCCTATCATGAGTATTGACGTGCTTGCATGTAGTTACCTGTGCCTTTCGTGATGCTAGATAAATTGGAATTGAATGTCTTTGCCAAAGGGTGACTATAGGAAATAGGCATGTGCCAAAAATGATTCTGAAAGTCACGGGTGCATTGAGCTTTTGCTTTTAATTTATAAAGTGGATCTTTCTCAGTTGTTTTTCTTTATGTATATTACCTCATTATAAACAAAATATTGACTTAAAATTGTGAATCATCAGGCATATTTATGTTGGAGAGATGTTCATTGAGATAATGTTGCGTTTTACGCTTGGTAAGAGTGGGAAGTAGGCAGTTAGATTTATGAAAATTGATAGACATCTGCACATTAGATGATAATAGACAAAAAAAAAAAGGACCAGCATGGGTAACGGAAGCCCGTTTAATAAGGAGCTTATGCAATACAAAAATGAAAGATTTGCTGCTTCCACCAACAGCGATCTTCCCTGTCTTACAGTATTAATATCAGATTTGATTTGATTTGATTAATATTTAGCCACAAAGTTTTTTTTCTTTTTCCCTGAATCCCTGCTCTCTTTAAGAGGGAACTTTAAATGTATATTTTTGCATGCTGTAAAGGTCCTTGTAGACGGGTGGATGTAAAATATAGATGTTGGAAAACAAGGGGAGGGAGGAAGAAAAAATGTATAATGTACCAAAAAAAAAAAAAACCGCGAATATCGTTTGTTAGCTTGTGGTGAGTGGTTGAATATATGATTGTACTATTTCTAGATAGCTTTACAGAGTAAGGTACCTCGCTGAGCTCCATTCAGATGCCTTACCACAGCTCCTTAACGCTAGCTTTTGGAATCAAATCAGAACTGAAAAACTGCCAAAGACCTCGTTCGAATGAAACTCAGTGTGTGGATGTATTTATAAATCGATTTTTCATGTTTGCCCGAAGATTTATACGTTTGGCATCGATCATTCTTGTGTTTCAACAAGCTGTCGATATCTTGGTGAAACACTCGTAGAACACGTCCCTGGACGATGGCTTCTGTGTGTAACACGAGTTTCTGAGCAGGTGCTCTACAGGACCAAAGATGGAGAAAAGTCTGAATCTAGCTCCCAATGAAAGCTGATCTCCAACTGTGTGGTGGTAGAGTTTTATTTGACGAAGTTGTGACGAATCAGGAGAGACCAGTACAGATAAAGCCACTATATAAAACCCCTTTAGCGGTGATTTGGACTATATTAAAAGTGTAAGTTCTACTTTGAGAGACGATTCTTTTTGTTAATTTTTTTTTTAGGACTGATACTTTGTCATCTAGATATTATCTGGCTAAATGGACATGAAAGTCAGTGTTATCAAACTCGGTCTGTCTTTGAATTTCAGATCATTGCAATTTTTTTTTTCTTTCTTTCTTTCGTTGGACCTCCGGTCTCTAATTGTACGGGTTTTGTCACCATTTCTGGTGTATTCCAGCTTATGACTTCTTACTGGAGAAAAACAGAAAATGTAAGTTCAGAATTGTGTGGTCTTTATGATTGTATTATCTTATGGGGAAAAAAAGAGATGTGTATACACATTAAAACAACTCAGGTAGCTTTGTAGAGATTTGATTAAAATTCAATATTTGTTTCCTACAGTTTGATAGTGAATCCTTTGTTAGTACCTCATGAGCTTTTGTGTTGTTTTGTTGGTAGAAATGCTGTTATTGAATTGCATAGGTTCCTATTCAACCATGTCACAGTAAACGGTCAGTGGGGGGGGGGGGGGGGGAAATAATTCATATCTTTTACACCAGCATGTCTCAGTTTTGCATTCTTCCCAAAGTCCGAACTTGATTTGATTAATTTAAACCATGTAACTAAAGGAATCGTTTACCTCTTTGATTGATGGATGGATATGAAAAATGTGTTTGCATTCAAAGGCTGTTACAAAATGTAAAAAAAGCTTGAAAAATAGGGTTTCAAGAAATTTGAGGCCAACGGTCTGTCTCTAAATTAGAATTATAGTGATAATAGACATTTAGACTTTTGATATTTACATCAGGCTTGGCTGTAAGAGAGGCTAAGCAAAGAGGTGTGGGGAGATTCTGATCTGGAATCGGGTTTGCCTTTTAAAGTAAAATGATTGTCCTTTCAGGTGGATGATATTGGTTTAGGAGCCCTCCAAGAGGCCCACCATTCTTTCCATCTCTTTTTGTTTCATATCCCACCATCGATCACCCCCCCAACCAAAGCAACAGAACGGTCATTTATTACTCTCTGAATAAGGCTGATGAGGCTATATGAAATACATAGTGGTCTGCAGTCTTGTTCTTTTGTCTTTGTGGACTTTAAACATTTCCTATGCAGTTTTTATTTTATTTTTTATGTTTGGTTGTTTATGATTTGAATAAAGTTATACCTCTTTGGATCCCGTATCTGTGCTGAGTGTTTTTACTTTACCAAAGAATTAGTTCCAACTGAAAACTTTCAATATAATTCTAAAAACGTCTCCCTTTAGGTCAGGGGTTCAAATCTTTTTGCTGTAAATGTACTGATTTTTGTAAAGTAATGTTAAGAGTAACTTCTATTGTTAGTATGTTTCAAGATGAACACTTACTGATCTGAAGCAGCTTATGTTTACTTGATTATCCATATATCCGTATTGTATTATGTGTGTTTTTTTTGCAAGTAGCCTGCTAGACTGTTCTATAGATATCACTGATCAACATGACAAACTATCAGAATTTCATCTTTCTTTTTGGTCATAAATATTAGCAACTGCATCAAATTGCAAATAATATTAATAAAAAAAAGGTATCATTCCAATTCTAATGAAGCGTATGTATTCTTCATGGGTAGGCCTATACCAGAATGCTTTGGGACGAGATGGTTGACAAGATGAGAAAAACATACAAATACTTTTCAGTATATAATCAATTTATAAATCTAAGTTCATTTGAATACAAATATTGTCTCGCACATTCACAGGAAACACTTCTGTGTTGAAATGTAAGGTGGATATTGTTTGAGAATATTCTGATGCTGCCGGGGGAGTCGGGTTTAGACCGTGTTGGGGGTAACGCATTACAAGTACTCACTCGCGTGAGTTACGTAATCGGATTACTTTTTTTCAAGTAACTAGTAAAGTAACGCATTACTTTTTTAGTTTACAAGAAAATATCGGAGTTACTTTTTCAAAAAAGTAACGGCAGTTACTTTGTTTTCCCATTTATTGACCAAGTCTCCTGTCCCCATGTTGGGAGAAATCGGAAGTGCAGAGTTGTGTGAACATGTTTCTGTAGTTCTAGACTAAATGTGAATGTGCATTAAATCATCCCACTCACAAAAAACAGATTTAGTATTCATCAAAATGAACTAAAACCGTGAAACGCAAACTCAGAATATGACGCAAACCTGCAACAATTAAATGTTAACAAATGTATCTAATCCCATTTTATTAACCAATGTCTTTGCTGCTGACCTTTGATCCAGTTCAACCATACTAAGCAAAAATTGCATTGAAGCACAATTGTTAGTTTATCTATTGTTTATTTTTATTGCTGAAGAGTGTTGAACCTTCTTCTCCTGCGTTCTACTGTACAGACGTGAATTTACTTTTGCTTCAGCCTGAGGTTTATTCAGTACACTTTTTGATGTGAAAGGGCTTTTACATTTGAACCTCTTATATTAAAGACAATCAAGCTCTGCTCATATTTAAAAAGTAATGTGAAAGTAACGCAAAAGTAATGTAACGCATTACTTTCCATAAAAAGTAACTAAGCAACGTAATTAGTTACTTTTTTAGGGAGTAACGCAATATTGTAATGCATTACTTTTAAAAGTAACTTTCCTCAACACTGGGTTTAGAGCAGGGGCCACCAGACTCAGTCCTGGAGGGCCGGTGTCCTGCAGAGTTTAGCTCCAACTTGCTCAACACACCTGCCGTGAACTTTCACGTATACCTAGCAAGACCTTGATTAGCTAGTTCAGGTGTGTTTGATTGGGGTTGGAGCTAAACACTGCAGGACACCGGCCCTCCAGTAAACAAGTTTGGTGATCCCTGGTTTAGAGTATGTAATACATGACACACTATCCTCTCAAAATAAGACAACAAAAATAGCAAGAATTTTAGACCATCCCAGAATCTTTGAAGTCTGCAGAAGACTTCTCTTTTCTCTGATAAGTGCTTAAAGACACGGTTATGGTAACTGCTCCTTAAATCACTCGGGGAAATATTTGTCATCCTGTTTAAAGAGTACTATCACAAGGAGTCTTTGTTTTGTCTAAATTACTTAACAAAAGCCTTTATGGCCACAAATGCTGTTTGAGCAATGGGCGTCCCTGCATACCAACAGGTCGAAGGTCAGAGAGGGGCGGGGTGCAGCCCAGAAGGTCAGCTTGAGCCTGCAGGAAAATGTTTGTTGTCTGGCAGATGGGACAGACCCGGGTGTAAATATTGATAAGACAGGGTTCAATTGGAATGGAATGTTTGAAAATGGAATGAGAATGAAAAAAAAATAATATTTTGGTTGTTTGTCAGTCCATTCCAGTTGTATACCATATGTATGATCCAGTCTAGTATTTGTTTGATTTCTCTAACATTCTGGCAGCCTTTGTGTAAAATAGTTTAAAACGACTTTAACAAATTCACTTATTTTTCTTTATATATATATATATATATATATATATGTATATATATATATATATATAAATAAATCTGCAATATGACATTTCATATGAAAATGTCTTATATTGCTACTGCTTGAATCATCTAATCGCAAAGAACAAAGACTCTGCTAATGGATATAGATACTTTTAGGGGTAATCACACTTGGGTTCACTCTTTACTAGAACTAACTAACACTACAAATTACAATACAAATATTTTAGTGCTGTCAAACAATAAATCGCGATTAATCGCATTCAAAATAAACGTTTTTGTTTATATGTGTGTGCACTGTGTATATTTATTATATATAAATACACAAACATACATTTTAAAAATATTTACATATATATATATATATATAATTTATATTATATATAAATATTTTATATATAAACAAAACATATTTTTCTTAAATATATACAATGCTGTAAACGGTCCACAAAAATGTTGGCAAGTATGCAAAATGTAAAAAAAATGTACCCAATGCACAAACTCGGCGCATGCAGAGATGAAACCCGTGAGCAGCACTCAAACCACAGTATTATACTAAGTTGTACGTGTGTAAATGAACAAGTGCCACTCTTTTATTCTGAAAAGGCACAATGGACTTAATACAGACTATACTGTATAAATTGTAGCCTTTGATTTGATAATCACAAATTGAAAGATACATCACTCATAGCAATTCTTAACTCGTTGACGTTTTGGCAAATTGATTGCAAATTTTTATGTTTTCATAATTATACAAACTTTATACACATTATACAAATTCATATATTACCACCTTGTAAATAGTTACAATTTCCCATGAGATGAGGTTTAAGAGTTTCAGTTTGATTTTGATTTGAACTGTGCAACTTTAAGAAACCCAGGCCTAGGGCACCAGTGTATTTTAGGGCAGCAGGGGTTGCCACACCCACAGCTCAGATGCATGCTTCACATCTTTATCATTCATCCTCAGCCGCTCCAAGGGGTCGCCTACCTACAAAATCCCAATTTAACCTTAATGCATGAAAAAGCATGGCTATGAATAAAAACACTTGCTCAGAAACCAACAGCTGACGTCTGAAATTTGCCTAATAGACAAAATATTATTTTACAATATTTGTGTGTGTGTGTGTGAGACAGGCCTCTTGGGGAACAAGAGCTGCATTTGGCACTAGTGTCAGATGGCTGAAAAAATAATCTCATAAAGGCTTAAAAAAAAGAGCTCTTTTTCTCCAAGGCATCACTGACAGCACGTCAGACCGGTGCAACAATGGGGAGAGATGTGGGTGGAAAGAGAGTGGGTGTGGGGGCAGAGAGATTTAGCATAAGAAAGACCCAGCATGAGAAAGGTGATGGGCCACCCTCAGGAAAAAGGGCAAAAAAAAAAAAAAAGAAAGACCACACATGAAAGAAAGCCGACATCTGTCCACCCACGCCAGAGACGAGCCTTCACAAATCAGGACATTTATTTGAGTCTTATGCATTAGAGAAGGAATCAAGTTATACAATTGAGATGTTAAAAAGCTACATTTTAAGGATTTTTTTGCCACAAATGATGTCAGACAAGTGTCCATGATTTTACGCAAATTAGATCTTAACAGTGACCTTTGGTCCATTGATTTTTGACAACCACATGATCTCTCTCATCACAATATAAGGGCTACATGCAGATTCTCAATCTTATTTTCCAGAAATAACTTATTCATAATCTGTATAATTTCATATATGGCAGTATGTCACTGACCGCATAAATGTCACACCACTAATAAGTGTAAATAAAATTTATTTATAATTTCATAGACCCCAAAACACAGACATATTTCTAACAGACTGCGACAGACAACCGTTTCTTGCTTGTCCCCCCCCCATCCATCCTGAGTTGCTGCAGCCTCATAAATAAAATAAAAAAATGTGTTTGTGCATGTTTTTGAGGGTTTGTGTAAGTGGAATCACTTGCGCTGTACTTGTGTAAAGGAGGAGGGGGTCTGTATGGGCTGTACAGGCTGGGATGACTGGAAGGGAAGTGGTTTCTTACGGAGGTCCGGGGAGGAGGCGGGCTTGACAGATGGGAGGAGCTGGTTCCGTTTGATGATCTGTAGCGCCAGCTGTGTGTTTCCTGTGGAAGCAACAATCACAGTTTTAAATGATTACTCAAAAAAAATTATAAATCGATCTGAAGTGACAAATAATTCCAGGTAAGAAAAGGTGACTGGCCACCCTCTGGAAGTACAGCGACATTTCCCAGCAGGCACTGTGTAATTACAATCTCTGTATGTGACTCACCGTTCTGCAGCTCTAGGTAGACGCCTAGTAAAATGGCTTCTGGAGGAATCTCCTTAGTGTTCACCATTGAAGCAGCCTACGTACAGAGATATCAGAAACAAATGGTTTGAAGACTGTTTAAACAGTGTATGCATCTAGTGTCCAGAGAGGATCATGTGTTTTTAAATGCATGGAAATAAAAAATTGACAGCTTAACATGAGAGGAGTGTTTACCTGATGGAGGCACTTGCGGGCTTTCTCGTACTCGCTCCTCAAGCAATACGCACTGCCCAGGTTGAAGAGCATTGTGGCCCGGGCAGAACTTACTGAGCTAGGGTAACATAAAGGCGTCTGCTTCCCTGCTGCAACACAAACCAAAATTAAAGAAATACATAATAAATAAGACTACATATTGTCTGACCCAACTCATCTCTGGTCTAATTGTGGACAATTAATCAGGGCATGTTATGTGTGTATATATATATATATATATATATATATATATATACATAAAGAAGTCTGTTATGCTCATCAAGGCTGCATTTATTTGATCAAAAGTACAGAAAAAAAAATGTAATCTTGCAAAATGTTATTACAATATAAAATAATGGTTTCTATTGTAATATACTTTAAAATATAATTTATTTATGTGATGCAAAGCTGAATTTCCATCAGCCATTACTCCAGTGTAAAGTGTCACATGATCCTTCACAAATCATTCTAATATGCTGATTTATTATCAGTGCTGGAAACTGTTGTGCTGCTTAATTATATATATATATATTTTTATTTTTATTTTTTTATTTATAAAAACGTGTACAAATGTTCAAAATGTTCATAAATATTCTTCATGTTTTTTTAAACAAATATCATGTACTCAATTTCAATAATAATAAAAAAAAAAAATTTACACAAAAATGCTTCACAGATTTTATATATAATATTATATAATAGAAATAGTTTTTTAAACTACAAAATCTGTTTTTTAAAGACATAATAACAATAAAATATTATTCAAAGGTTGCCTTTTCAAGAATTTGATCTTTTTAATGATAAAACATTTTTTCGATAAAAAAAAGATAAAATATAATTATTACTTTAAATCTCCTAAAAACATCAAAATGTATTTTTATTCATTTATCATATAAGAGGAATGAAGTGATTTAATAAATTAATCCATCCATCCATCTATCCAATAAATAAATCAATAATAATAATAACTTACAGGACTCCACAGGCTCCAGATCTCCTTTATCAGAACCTGTCATTAACAGCACAGAACTATGTCAGTAATCGCACATCACGTCCTTTGACATCTGTATATTTTGGTTATGTGTATGTTTTCATACCTTGGTCTTGTTCGCTGGAGGACACACCTAATGAGACATCAGTAACGTTCTCCGGGTTAAGATGTGCAATGGCATCAGAGATTCTGTCCAAAGAGATCAGGGCTTCAGCAGCATATAGGTGACCCAGGAACCTGAGAACATAAGCACCACACAACTCATTAAAAATTGAGCTGAATACATTATTTAAAGCCACTTCCCAAGTCAAAGACTACAGCTAAACTGACTGCTTTTCATTGAGTATTGCCCACTTAGTCTGAGCTTCATCTGTGTCTGGGAAATCTAGCTAAAATAAACCAAACCATTTACAATAAGTATCACAGTCTGGGATTCCAGGACATTTACAAAATGGGTGGGGGGGGTGGGGGGGGGGGGGGAACCTTGGGAGAAACCAGGCTCAGTTGGGTGGCCAGTTCTCGTCTGACCTTAATGAACAAGCAAAGTGTGATTTATGAACAGAAAACTTTTTTCTGTTTCTTGTTTTTCCCTAAGGACAAAAGAGTTGTCAGGCATAGGTAAGACTTTTTGTTTAACAGGTTGAACCAAACATTGAGCATCCCATCACTCAGGATTGGCCATTTTAGGAGGGTAAATATTTGCTGAATGTTGCAAGTGTTACAAGTGCAGGACCCATAAAAGATGTAAATCAGCCAGAAGAAGAGCCACAGACTCACTTGAGCGATCCTGAAAGCTTTGTCTGATTCAGGAGCTTTTCTGCATGATTAAGAGCCATTAAGTTGTCCCCAAGAGCAAGAGCCACATATGCACTGCAGGCTAGAATTGAGCACCTGTGAAGAGAGAGAGAGAGAGAGAGAGAGAGAGAGAGAGAGAGTCCAAAGAGAAGTAAGCAGATGGAACCGTTTTCAACACAAGGACAACATTATTTCATGGATTTTAGGTGATTCTTCACAGGCCTTATTGAAGAAAAAAAGAGAGAAGCCATGAGTGTACAGCAGCCATAACAAACCCAACCACAGGAAATGTGTCAAATGCCCAAATCATTTAGAAAACACACTCAGAGGTAGTCAGGGTATTGGTATTTGTTTTTAAAATTGAAGACTTTAATACCTTTTGTTTAAAAACACGCACAAATAAAATTTATACTTGTGTCCCTTCAGAACAAACCCATACAATCTCAAAATAAATCATGTGTCTCATATTCTTTTACTTATCATATTTTCCAGAATGTCACTTTTTTTTTTTCAAAATGTTCATAAATATTCTTCATGAAATGTCATACATCTGAAATGTGCTGTGCACACATGATAGATGTCGAATGATAGAGGTAAGCTAAGCTTATTTAAATAAATTTACTATTTGTTTGTAAATGTTTTGGTTTATTCACCAATATTTTACATTACTTTTTTAAATGTAATAATACATTGGCACATACATACTCAACATATTCAGTATATACTGTACATATGCACCAACATACCAATATGATTTGATATAATCAGATAAATCGCAGTGTTTTTTTAAATCTGATTGAGCCATCAATCTGATCTCTTAACAGATTATTTTACTGCATTTAAACATAGCCAATGATCAATATTTGCTGTAAGCAAAAATGTGCAATGCATTCCAAAAACCAGGGGAAAATAATGTGTCCAATGACAGGATTGTTTCTGGTGACCAGTCATTTTTCTTCAGCCAGTTAAAAATACAAACACATGTCTGGAGCTTTATGTGTAGTACAAACAACTATGAAAAGCAATCATTTACAAATGGTAATATTTATATGCAATATGTATATGGTAATATTTATGAATCTTGGGTGAACAGGCAGCCCACTAAAATGGGGACAGTCCCATCTGGTCACCCTAACTATACCCAGCAACATTTTTACATTTCGACAACATCTGTGCTATTATGTCTACCAGTAACTGTACAAAAAAACATATAAAATTGATATATTTAGGTTTTGAATTAAAGTCAGTGAAAAATTTTTTTTTGATTTTTTTAGGCAATTTTGCTTGCAGAATGAGAATGAGTCCAGATGAGTTATTTTCCATAATAGTCCATTTGTTTGCAAATTTGTTCAGCTTTTTAAATTCAATCTTGATGTGAACGGGCTATAACAATTGTGGGCACATATGCACTTGCGTATTAAAACTTACTTCAAAGAAAACTGTTTTGAATATAATCTTTGCTGAGTTTCCTAAATGCCAAGCTTTGTTACAAATGCCACATAAGAGGGTAAGAATGGGTAGAAGAAAAGAGGGGGAAACAGAGAAATGCTCAACAGTCTGAGTGGCTGCCTGTGACACAATAGCCTGCAGGATTCCAGGAAGAGCCTTTTGAGTAAATGGTGCTTGGGCTCGTAAAAGTGTCAGTGTATCAGGGTGTCAGTGCAGGGTCAACACAATCCACACACCACACCCCTTCCCTTCACAGGGAACCCACGTCCGGCCAGCCCTCTGGAGCAGACTGTCTCGCTGGATCAAAGATGGGGGAAGGGGTTCTAATCAATTCCTGAGGCAAAAGTAATGTGGGAGTGAATGGTGAAGTGGGTGCATAAAATAAGAGAGAGGTGTATCGTGGGAGCGTAATCGACGTAATCAGCGTTATTTACACTTAGGGGAAAGCGTGCGTATGTGTTGTGATGCTCTAAAATGGCGGAAGATGTAACTCAGGGGAGAATTGTTGAATAAATTATGTTATTTTTGTTTTCTTTACGCTCAAAAAATATTCTCGTAGCTTTGCAAAACTGAAGTTGAGCCACTGATGTCACATGGACTGTTTTACCGATGTCCTTACTACGTTTCTGGACCTGGGAACATTACAGTTGTGTTGCTGTCTATGCAGGGTCTGAGAGCTCTCACATTTCATCAAAAATATTTTAATTCGTGTTCCGAAGATGAACAAAGGTCTTTTGGGTTTGGAACGACATGAGGGTGAGCAATTAATGACAGAATTTTCAATTTTGGGTGAACCATCCCTTTAAATTAGCAACTGTTGCATTTTATGTTGTTAATACAGACTAAAGTGTATTAAATTAATCTATTTCTAAACTGTTAAGATCATATTAGTAAAGGGAACTTGAAGGTGGGACTTCACATATGCTGGCTATGTTCACAATAGCATAATACCATTTGTGACCAAATTTGTTACAATGTGCAGTATTCAGACCTGATTCCTGAAATACTGCACAATGCTCTTCTTGACCAGTGTGATGAATAAACTGGAAGAATTATCAGCTGTCATTTATTTTTGGCTCATAATTTATATGGCAAAAGTGAAGATGTTTTATTAGAAGAAAATCAATGTAAAAATGTAGCCATTTATAACAAAATAAACATGCTGAGGTCATGTGACAAATGTAGCATACTACTGCTTGAAACGTGTATTGTATATATTGTGTTCTGCTTCACATTCTATTTTTAATACAGTGGGTGTAGAAAAGAATCACCCCCCTTTAAAATAATCACATTTTGTTGCTTTGCAGCCTGAAATGAAAAAGGGCACAGTTTTTGTTTTATCCAGCTGAATTTAGTCAGTGCAAATTATAACATCCAAGTGAAAGATATACAGTTGGGAAAATATGTATTTGATCCCCTGCTGATTTTGTAAGTTTGCCCACTTAAAAAGAAATGAAGGGGCTGTAATTTTTATGGTAGGTTTATTTTAACAGAGAAAGACAGAATATGAACCAAAAATCCAGAAAAAAACACATAACATAAAAGGTTAGAAATTGATTTACATTTCAGTGAGTCAAATAAGTATTTGATCCCCAACCAACCAGCAAGAATTCTGGCTCCCACAGATCGGTTATATGCCCATGTGGAACACGGATTAGTCCTGCCACTTTAAGAAGTTACTCCTAATGCCAGCTCATTAGGTGTATAAGACACCTGTCCACACAATCTGTATCTTCCATTCCAACCTCTCCCACCACCATGGGCAAGACCAAAGACCTGTCAAAGGATGTCAGAAACAAGATTGTAGATCTGCACAAGGATGGAATGGGCTACAAGACCATCAGCAAGAAGCTTGGTGAGAAAGAGACAACTGTTGGTGCGATTATTCGGAAATGGAAGAAATACAAAACAACCATCAATCGGCCTCGGTCTGGAGCTCCGTGCAAGAGTAAAATCTTGGATGAGAACCTCCTTCCCTCAGCCAGAACACTGAAGATGGGTCATGGATAGGTCTTCCAGCATGACAATGACCCGAAACATACCAAGGCAACAAAAGAAGAAGCACATTAAGGTCATGAAGTGGCCTAGCCAGTCTCCAGTCCTCAATCCTATAGAACATCTGTGGAGGGAGCTGAAACTTTGAGTTGCCAAATGATAGCCAAGAAACCTTAAGGATTAAGAGAGGATCTGTAAAGAGGAGTGGATCAAAATCCCTCCTGAGATGTGTGCAAACCTGGTGACCAACTACAAAAAACATCTTACCTCTGTGCTTGCCAACAAGGGTTTCTGCACCAAGTACTAAGTCATATTTTGCATGGGGATCAAATACTTATTTCACTCACTGAAATGCAAATACATTTTTACCTTTATATAATGTGTTTTTTCAGGATTTTTTGGTTGATATTCTGTGTCTATCTGTTAAAATAAACAAACTAGTTTAAACTCTACAATATTTTCCCCACTGTAACACCAACATGTCAGAAAAAAAAGAAAGAAAAAAAACAATCACCGAGTTGGAAAAAGGATCACCCCCCTTCCTAAAAATGATTTGTAAACTCAATCAGGTGTAGCTAATCAACTTCTCAATGGCAAACAAATCCATTTGACTTTCAACTGTGATCAGCTGTGGTCATTTTGATTAGCTCAGCATGAAAAGAGCTTTCCTGGAGCATTTCAGTCCTTGGTAGTGCAACTGAAGCAAACAATCAACTCTGGGTGGTAAGGCACTGTCAAAAGATCTCCGGGATAAAGTTGTGGACAGGCACAAGTCAGGAGATGGATACAAAAAAAAATTTTTTATTAAATAAAAAAATAATAGGCTTTATCAATGCCTAGAAGCACAGTGAAGTATATTATTAAGAAGTGGAAGGTATTTGGTACAACACAGATCCTCCTTGGATCAGGACGTCGTTCCAAACTGGATGAAAGAGCCGAAGGAAACTGGTCAGAGAGGCTACCAAGAGGCCAACAGCAACTCTGAAGCAGCTGCAGGAATTTTTGGCAAAGAGTGGTCATTGTGTGCATGTGACAACAAGATCACAAATTCTCCACAAATGTGGCTTGTATGGGAGGGCTGCAAGAAAAATGCCACATGCAGTCACGACTGAGCTTTGCCATTCTAATTTGAAGATTCTGAGGCAAAACTGAGCACACAGTGGTTGAAGGAGAAAAAGATGAATGTCCTTGCACTGCCTAGCCAGAGTCCAAACTTAAACCCCACTGAAAATCTGAGGAATGACTTGAAGACTGCAGTCCACAAACGGTCACTAGGGGTGGGCGATAAGGGCAAAAATGAATATCTCTGTATTTTTTGGCTGATTTGCGCTATACGTTATATATCTTGGTATTTTCATCGATATGAACACACGCAGCCTTTCAGTCAAAGCATATGACGGGCCGAGCCACTTAAACTAATATGCGAAACATAACTATAAACTACGTCTTACCAGTTTTTAAAGGCCTTAATATAAAACTAATCACATTTTTAGAACAAATTGGATTATACACTTTCTCTGCAGCAGCTCAGTCTGTGTCCTCCGCTATATTTTCAGATGCGCTCGTATCAAACTAATGTATATCGATATAAACGGTATTGCCTCATATCGAATCGCTTATTTAAAAAATATCGATATATCGTACAAACTCGATATACCGCCCAGCCCTAACAGTCACCATCAAATTTAACTGTACTTGAGCACTTCTTCAAAGAAGAGTGGGCAAATATTGCAAAGTCTAGATGTGCAAAGTTAGTAGAGACATATCCCAACAGACTAAAGGCTGTAATTAAAGCAAAAGGTGGTTCAACAAAATACTGACTTTTTCCAACTCAGTGATTCAGTTTTTTTTTGTTTTTTTGACATGTTGGTATATATCTTTCACTTGGATCTTATAAGTTGTACGGAGTAAATACAGCTGGATAAAACAAAAACTGTGTCCATCTTCATTTCAGGCAGCAAAGCAACAAAATTTGATTATTTTAAAGGGGGGCGTTTCTTTTCTATACCCACTGTATATGATAAATACTGTTTATATAACAAAAACAACGTTTCTCATGAGTCAGGCAATATGTGTTTAAAAAATAAAAATAAAGTTTAAGATTTAAACGTGGCCCAATGGAGGATTCAGCTTTCTGATCGGGCAAGTGCCCCCTTGAGGAAAAAGTGATTTTCATTTGCTTAAAACAAGAAAAGGAAATCTGTCAATGGGGTAAGATAAGAAGCTTAATTTAAAGGGAAAGCACATTTATTTTTCTTACCCCTTTTGTAAATATTTATTCTTGTTTTAAGCATAAACGCCCTTAAATTTGATTTAACATAAGACTTAGTATCTTATGTCATTTTGCTTCTGAAGTAAATGTTTCTTGATTTAAGAATGTTTATTTGTACTGGACAACAACATCAGCCACACAATTGGCTGAGCCAAATCAAATGTTAAAAGTCATTCAAATCTTCTTCAGGCTAATTTTATGATATGAGAGAAATTTATTCCAGAAAAGTCTCCAGTAACCTCACCTGAGATTCTCCACCTCCTGCTTTCTCAAGGGTGATGAGGGGGCAGCAGGAATGAACTTGTCTCCCTCTTGAGTCTTCCCACTGTCAGCCAAAGAAAAAATATTAAAGGGTGAAAAGAGTTTATCTGTTAAGTTCTTTAATGTGCAAATTAAATCTTCTACTGCATTCAATCTAGTTTGGGATCTGTTATTGTCAGCATTGGTGTTGCATGCATGTATAAACATGTACCTGCAGGCATCACTGGTCTCGCTGCCGCTTTCTGTGCTGCCTGACTGACTGCAGCTCTTGGAGCCGTTGTCAGGTTTGCTATCGTGCTGTTGGTGCTCTGGGAGCAAGAGCAAAGCGTTACGCAGACAGATCGCTGCAAACTCCATACTGGCCACTGGGATTGCTGCTGACTGGCCCTCACTGCACACAAACACAAATGGGTAAATCCATTTTAGCATGCCAAGTGCATCAGAAAGACTTTTTACTATGGATTTTTAATAAGGTTGAAACCTAAAAGGCATGATACGGCTCTGTAAGAAATCACTTAATGACTTTAAATGCTGCTTCTGTGAAGAAAAGCAACAGGATGACACCTTCTGGAGACACTGTGACATTACAATATTTTCAGCAATTTGAAGTGTAGTCACACTGCTCCAACCAGGCAGACAACACCATTATTAACTAGTAAATGTCAAGGCCCATTAGGTTGAATCACTCTTCCTCACCTGTAGATGGTGTTCTGTGCGGACTGTGATGCTAAAACAATCTTGCGATGATAGCCCTGCCCAACAACAGCCTGCACAATCCCCTTTTTACTGGGTAAACCTTTTGTTTCCTGCTCCGAGCTCTGAAGGAAGCAAAAAAGGTCATAAATACATGCATCACCATCTGAAATAGTTATACTGTAAATTGTTTTGGTGTGGAAAAACTGGAAACGGTGATAATTTTTTTTCCCTTCAGGATTCTTTGATTCCTGAAGATTCTTTTGATTCTTTGAATTTTTCCTTCCTTCCTTACAAAAACAAACCATCAATAAAAATAAAAACCGATTAATTTCTTATTAAAAAAAAAATTATAATCTTACTGACACCAAACTTCTGAACGCCAGTGTAAGTGTTCAACCTGTTTGAGTACACCAAGTTTTTCCAAAGGTCTTTCATACTAATTTTTAAATACATATGTGGGTTAATGTCTGTACCCCTTTATTAGCTGTGATGCAGCATTCTGCCAGTCTGAGCCAGAGTCGAGGGTTTGAGTGATACACCTGCACTGCCTCCATCAGACACTCAAACGCTGCCAGCGGTCGGCCGATATGAAGTAACTGAATCCCACAGTTATACAGCAGTTCATAGCGCTTATTAGCTAACAGAGCACACATGGGGATGCCTGTGAACTTCTTAGCTGCTGTGGGGAAAAAAGAATTAATTAACAAGCTGCAAAACATCAATTTCTTATACAGTTTGCAAAAATATGCATATATATCTATTATCACACTGAGAGGTGTGGTCTATCACAGAGCCCGTTGTATGATCTGGCATGTAAAAGGTCATTATTTCGCTTACCCTGCCCATTACTGCCATCACCAAGTTGGGCGCATACGTGGTCATTTTCTTGAAGTGCTTTTTTAAAGTAAAAAAGACCCAGATTGTGCTTCCCCATGGCAAAATGGATACAACCAAGATTATTCCAGAACATACACCTCACGCATTCACCTTTAAATGGAGAAGACAAATCTGAATAAAAATATTCCAGGAAAGAAAACTTTTTGATTAATGAATAAGGTTTTTAACAAAACATGTATTGACATTTCTACTGTGTATTTTGCATGCTTGGTATCACTTCTTGGAGCAAAACATTAATTGATTATAGTGTACAAACAATGATTATAGTGTACAAATATCTCAGATAAAACCAAAAAAGAAATGTTTGGAGATTAGAATGGGAATCTTTTCTTTTTAAAGCATATATGTGTGGTTTTTAACTGGGTACCTGTTTTCAAGGGTCCTGGATGCTCTGCGATATTTGAACTGTTGAGGAGTTTCACAGCTTTACGATAATTTCCCCTCAAATACTCAAAATTACTCTTCAGGAAGAGTGAGGGCGCAGACTGAAGGAGAAATGTGCAAATACAGTCAGCCGACAAAAGTTACATTACAAGTGTATTACATGTGCAGGTAAACCTGAGCAACATTTACAGTATGTACGTAATGCGTGAATCAGTTGGTTGTGAATCTACTCACATTTCCAGATGTGTTCATCACAGATTTGATTTCCCGTTTACAGGCCTTCAGTGACTTCATCTGGATATAGGCTCGCACTTTATACTGCACACACACAATGTTTAGACATACTGTTGTTGCTCATGATTATTTGATGATCAGCATACATTGTAGCATTTTAGATTCAAATTTAGCTTTCTGAACATATTCAACTTAACTAATTAACAGTTTAACTCTATCACAAACCTTTATTATTTCAAGTTATGCTGAATCTTAATGCTGTAAATTGGCACAGCTCTCACCTGGTGCATCTTTGATTTAGCTGCCTCGATCATAGCTGTGAACTCTGCTTTCAGAGAAGAAGACTCCTTATTTGCGCTGTAGGTACTCTGTAAAGGACACATGATCCCAAAAAGTTAAAAGTCGAGAGAACAGAATCTGGAGCAACAACTCTCAATTTATCATCTCACAAAACTGGCATATTAACCCATTCTTTACTTTCTAGAGCATGGTCTGATGAGCTACAGCCAGAGGCCAAATTTTACAAACACTGACTGATAATTCAAAATGCTTTCTATCACTTTGGCAAATGAATATGTAAGGTACACTTCTGTTCAAAGGTTTGAAAGCAGTAAGATTTATATTTGAAAGAAATTAGTATATTTATTAAGCAAGGATGCATTAATAACACTTTAGATTAGGGAACGCTATACTAGTTGCTTATTAGCATATTGGCTGTTTATTAGCACTTATAAAGCACATATTAATGCCTTATTTTGCATGACCATATTCTATATCCCTTAACCCTAATACCCAAACATAACTACTACACTACTACAATTACCTTAATATCAATAAGCGGCAAATTAGGAGTTTATTAAGGGAAAACTCTTAGTTAATAATGAATATGTGTTCCCCTAATCTAAAGCGTTACCAACTTATCAAAAGTGACAGTTAAAATGTATGTTACAAAAAATGTTAGAACATATTTTCAAAAAGATGTTGTTCTTTTGAACTTCCTGTATAAATAAATAAAATATATGAATATTAAATATCAATATATAGTTTTTATTCAGTTCTATGCAACAGAATCTGATTTAACAGATTTTTTTTTTTTTATTACTATCCAAATAAAGCATGTGCGCAGAGCACTGTGTCAGGAGAGGGTAGCCCAGTACAGCTGTTACAGCACGGTAGTGCTATTGCGAACAGGAACAAGCATACTACATAGAAATTTAGAAATAGAAATAGCAGACTTTGCTTTTCCGGTGAGCATGAGCAGTGCATGATTGTAAAGTGCTTTGGGTGTACAGCAATACACAATAAAGCGTTATAGAAATCCCTCTTTCATTCATTCATCAATACATGATTGGAGCATTCATACGGGCCGTGAGCAACTCAACGGAACGCACATTCATAGAGTGGAATATTGAGTGGAGCGTCACTGCGCAGGGACAACAGCTAGAGGGAGAATGAAACCTGCGTGCTAAACACTGTGAGGCACACCATATATTTTTGGCCAAAAACCGAAAATGCCATTTTCAGCGGCCAAAATTTCGGTGCATCCCTAGTTAAAATGCACTTTTTGTTAAATTACACTAGGGCTGCACGATAAATCGCATGTGCATGCGCATCTTGTCAGAAAGCCGGTACTGTAATCGGCGGTAAATCTCCATCACCTGCGGGCTTTCACATTGAGCAGCATTAACTACACAGAGCAGTTGTTCACTGACGAGCTGCGCAAAACCCCGTTCATATTCATATTTTTTTGCGCAGCTCGTCAGTGAACAACGGCTCTGTGTAGTTAATGCTGCTCAATGTGAAAGCCCGCACGTGATGGAGATTTACCGCTGGTTACAGAACCGGCTTTCTGACAAGATGTGCATTAAATATCACATGCGATTTACTTTAAAAATTCTAGTGAGAATAAAAAAAAATGTAAATGATTGGGAAGAGCCATATATCTCTCACCTCTCCTTTGCCATTTTTGCTGTTCCCATCCTTCACAGTGAGCTTCTCCAGCACAGCCAACAGGTGCAGTGCCTTCTCTGGCTGGAAGGTGAGCAGGTATAGATCCACCAACAAGAAACAAACGGCCTGGGCAAACTTTTCTTCTAGGACAGAGAAACCCATCAAGCCATGCCACACTACTGCACCAGACCAGTTAAAACACTAAATACTTTTGGTGCTAGTCCAAGTGCAGTAAAAAAAAAAAACCTTCATTGTTCAACACTCTACTGTACAAGAAGTTTTCATTTGCATTCTGAAACATACCAAAAGGTAAAAAAAATCAAATGGAGGAAAGATAGTTGAACACATTTTTTTCACAGTGTTTCAGGAATCTATTAGATTTTTTTATTGTTAGTTTAAACAAAAAGACTTGAGCAGTGAGTCTACCGCAATCAAAAAGCGTGAAAAAGAAAGAAGTGAGCCCATACATTTTTGTTTATGGATGAAAAATTTGCCAAACAGAATAAAAAATAAAAAAGTTACAAATATGTACAATAATATGTTTCATATTAAAGGACTATGAAAAGATTGGGGGGTGTTTAAGTAGCCTATTAATTGGACCTAAATTACTTAACCAATTCAAAAGAATACACTGTAAAAAAAAAAACAGTAACATTTACGGTAAAAAACGGCAGCTGTGGTTGCCGGAATTTTACCGTCAAAAATATGGTAGCAACGTTTTAGGTTTTACGGTTTTAACTTAAATTTACAGTTAAATACCGTAATTTCGTTAACTGATATAATGTTAATATACCAACCTATAGGAGTACTTAAATCTGTTTCGTACATTTGTAATACACTGATAACCAGCAAATGCCGGTGGTGATGAGAAAGTCACATGATGAACCAAAGCCCATCACAAGCAGCTTTTAAATAATAACATATATAGAAGGTGCAGTGTCATTCTCACAAACACTAAACACCATCATGGTAACACACATGAAACTGAAATAATGCAATAAACATTCATTTAACAACATTAGGTGCAACACACAACCCTAATGTACACAACAGTTAAGAAAAAACTAAGAAGAAACATAATTATTTCAACAAAAAAATATCAAATTTCAAATGTAACGCAGGGAATTCTGGGGATGTCAATTTACGGTTATTCCCTGTAAATTATACGGTCTTTTTCACTTCCAAAAATGGTATACTAAAATATAAAATTTAAAAAATACAAAATAATTGGTAATTACAAAGGGAGACATTTTGAGATAAACTAATAAGTAAATATAGCACCGGTTACAAGAACTTGGGAATGTTTTCAAAGAGAGACAAAGTTAAATGTCATGTATTGATAAGATAACCTGATTCGGAGTCATCTTTGGTGACAAATCTGGACACAATTTATAGAAAGATTGTTACTGAAAACAGATCTGCAGCATACATCTTTTGGTTACATCTAGACTCACTGGTCTTTTACAAAGGCCTTAGAACATATCTGAAATTCACATAGAAACCACTGTCAATAGTATCAAAGAAATTTAACACTCCGTCTCTGTCCACTGTTAAAACAACAAGCCACGAGAGGGTCCTGTACAATGATTTTACCACATGTGTGTTCTTAGGACAGACTTGATTCTATGTGAATCACAATTCCTCATTAGCGTAGATACGTAGCCAATTAGAGTAGAATTTTGACTGTATTCTTAAATTCTTAAATCTGCATTCACTATGGTATGCTAATATTTTACAAAATGCAAATGAAAAAAGTATGTCATTTTCCATAATGGATTATTATCTTATAGATTCTCCAAGGTAGTACCTGCCACGCAGGGACTACATCTGAAATTTAGGCTATGTTCACACTGTCAGTTTTTGGGATTGACAGATTTGAAATATCCCCTTCACACAGCAGCTTACAGTAGTGCCTGTATAAACGTGCAACAGGAGGCAAGCCCATATTCTTTACCAGTAAGCATAGCGGCAGTGTCCAAAGTAATATCAAAGATGGCAATGTCCATAAAACTGAATAGCCTTTTCACTTTCCGAAATATATGAGTCCAGTCGAGCTGTGAGTCCATCCATCAAATCTTCAATAATCGACAGCAGCTTTTATATTTGGGTGGAGAACAGTGACTGGATGTAAACCTTCAGATGACACATTATCTGTGTGTCTGTGTTATGAGTTATGAAACCACACATGAAAACCCGCAAAATATGACAGACATGCATTTGAGCACTAAAGTGGCTCTCTTGCACTGTATAACATGACAGACAACTACCGTATTGGCCCGGATATAAGACGACCCTGATTATAAGATGACCCCACTTTTCCAGATGTACCTTTTGGAAAAAGGCTTTTTAAAAACCAAATCTTGGTCTTTCTCAGTAAAACACATTTTGTCTTCAATTATTTTCATATTGCATATTTTTCCTATTTTAATTTTTGTTTTGAAAGTATGGTTAAAAACTGGTAAAATGTACCAACAATCAGATTAAAAAAATATACACTTTTTGATATACCATAAAAACAAAAAAACAGGTAGCCCATCTGAATTAGGACATTTAGGCTATCCATCTAATATTAGCCTACCAAAATCTTATTAACAGTAGAAGTTAAATCTTACTGTAGTCTTCAAATCTGGGTACTGTCTTACGTTTTAAAATCACAAAGGGAGTTTGGTCCCATCAGGCTAACGTGACAGTCACGACTCATGCAGCTGTAAGGTTTTCTTTTTCTTTTGTTTTTACTCTTGATCTTTACAACACGCATTACATTATGTATTTCATGGCACACTCGTTTTATGCGTATTTGGCACCACCTATTGTTGTGGGTGTATTATTGACATGTCAAAGTCTAGACCCTGAATATAAGACGACCGCGTTTTTTCAGATGTATTTCCAAGAAAAAAACATTGTCTTATATTCGGGTCAATACGGTAGTTGTTATCCAGGCCAGTTCTATTCACACAGCATGGGTTTTCGGAGAATGCAGTTGTGAATCCTGAAAATGTAAAGGTGTGAGTCTGGTTAGGGAATGCGGTTGTCACTCCCATAAATAACCATAATGTATGCGAACGTAACTATATTAAGGACTCAATTATCAGTCAGTATTCTGCTGCTGTGTAAACATGGTCTTAGTTTCAAGTTACAGTAATACTGTTACAGTATAAATATCGACAGTATATAATTGTCAGCCAACAAATAAACTGTCCCAAATTAGATGTTGTGTTTCATATCAAATGTTGCATGTTCCAGATGTTTCATTTGTATTCTTCATGTAGGCCACACAAGTGTCAAACTCCTGTCCTGGAGCACCACTGTCCAGCTGAGTGTAGCTCCAACCAGCTCCAAAACACCTGCGTGGAAGTTTCAAGTAATCCTAAATAGTAATGTTAGGTTCTTGAACGAATCGTTATTTTGAGCCGGTTCACAAATTGAACTGAATCGAACTTTAGTTCCGGGTTGATGACGCAGGACGCACAGCCGAAGTAGCACGTCCAACTCAAAAAGAACCGAATGAGCCGGTTCGACCAACTGTCGAAGCTTGCCGAGGATTACCGAGGACTCAACAAGAACCGAATGAGCCGTGGCGAAGTTTGCCGAGGATTACCGAAGAATCTGATGAGTGAGTTGACGATACTGTGCAAGCCTGATGAGCGTACTGGAAATATGCTTGTTTATTATGGCTGTTATTAATTTACATTTTATTAAAACCTGCAAAAACCTTTCTTTCGTGTGATGTAAATAAATTTTACAATAGTTTATTGTCATGGGCGGTGCTAGGGAGGGGCTAGCAGGTGCTTCAGTACCCCCAAGAAAGACAAAAGCACCCCCATAGCACCCCCACAGATTTTTTCCTGGAATCAGTTATATACAAGGAGTAGCCTTTTGTATTTAATAATAAAAAATAAAAAAAAGCATTTGACTCCTTACGCATGCAACTCGTGCAGTGCAATAACGACATGATTTGCAGCTGTCGCACTTTTTGTATCGCATTTTATTTTAAAAACGGAGCGCTAAGTAGGCCTGCCCCGAATAAAGATTTTTCTAGTCAACTAGTCGCATGTTTTATTAAATTGATTAATATAATAATATATTAACCATCCTTTAATATATAGGCAGGCGTATTAGGCTATAGCCTATTCCGCGCTCAAGCTCGCGCATAAAGCAATTGCCTCAAAGTATCAGCAAAGTGATTATAATGTGTAGGGGGAAAAGAAGACATTTTAATTATTTGTTAATAAACTAGTGCTTTCTGAGTCAGTGTCGGGTGCAAAGATGAAGTTGCCGAATGCCGACACTGACTCGCCATCTCCACATGGACGTGCCTTTAATAGAAATGCAGCTTTTCATAAGGACTACAAAATTAAAGAATATTACAAAATCGAGTGGGCGAGTTTTCCTTATATTTATTTTATTATTGATATAAAAATAATAATAATAACCTGTTTTGGTAATATTTACTATTAATTGCAGGACTCCAGACTGCGACCATTTTTTCTGCCTGTGTGACTAAACTTTGTGAGCGGTCGCACTGGCACGACCACCGCGTTGTTCAACTCATAAGCCCTGCCATTTCTGTTGTAAACAAAACAGACAATTATCTTTTATTGTAAAACGTGACAAGATCACGAAATCGAAAGTGAAAACATCCGAAGCCCTGCTTATAACACAGCAAAAGTGGAACTCCCATTCACAAAATATCAAATCATAAATAATAGGCTACTACTGATGAAAAAGAACGGGTTGAATGTTAACCACGTTCGTTTCCATATAACTATAAACAATGATATAAGTTAATCAGCATGCATTGATTAATCCCATGGTGTAGCAAAAAAAA
>NW_015505489.1:1146298-1147266 GCF_001515645.1 Sinocyclocheilus grahami
GGACTACAAAATTAAAGAATATTACAAAATCGAGTGGGCGAGTTTTCCTTATATTTATTTTATTATTGATATAAAAATAATAATAATAACCTGTTTTGGTAATATTTACTATTAATTGCAGGACTCCAGACTGCGACCATTTTTTCTGCCTGTGTGACTAAACTTTGTGAGCGGTCGCACTGGCACGACCACCGCGTTGTTCAACTCATAAGCCCTGCCATTTCTGTTGTAAACAAAACAGACAATTATCTTTTATTGTAAAACGTGACAAGATCACGAAATCGAAAGTGAAAACATCCGAAGCCCTGCTTATAACACAGCAAAAGTGGAACTCCCATTCACAAAATATCAAATCATAAATAATAGGCTACTACTGATGAAAAAGAACGGGTTGAATGTTAACCACGTTCGTTTCCATATAACTATAAACAATGATATAAGTTAATCAGCATGCATTGATTAATCCCATGGTGTAGCAAAAAAAACAAAAAAAAAAACACGTGCTCGTGCGACCAACTGAGAAAGTTAGTCGCAAAAGAGCAACCGCAGTGGGAAGAATGAGTCTGGAGCCCTGAATTACTCAGCTCCCCGTCAATGATCTAGCACCCGCGTTCAAAATTCTCTGGCACCGACCCTGCTTATTGTGCATGCATATTATATTTAAAGTTGCTTAAACGAAATCAATGAGTTTATAAGACTGGTTTATTCATTCTTTATACTGTAGACATGTAGAACATATCCACGTTTGTGCATCAATGTCTGTAATGTGTGCTGTAGCTGCGAAACTTTTAGGAATTTTATCCAAGTTGTAGGCTAGTCAATATTGGTCAGTCGTATCTGAGGATCCGCAAATGAAACTGTGACCACAAACACCATTAACTTAAGTGATGCTTTCACACAAATAACTTTACTTTTGAGTGTTTCATATGCGTTGACACAAATGACTTATTTTAATTTTTATTTGATAA
>NW_015505489.1:1147429-1148072 GCF_001515645.1 Sinocyclocheilus grahami
TTTACTGTGGGTGTCGCGGAGGAAGAATGCGACACAATGTCTGTGACTGAAATGGTGGCTGTATCGGAGCACACTCACAAGATGGCAGACACAACAGCATCTAGTCAAGTAACGGTTGATCATCATGAGTCAGGTCAAGTCACAGTTTATTATCATGAGTCTAGTCAAGTCACAGCTGATCTTCATGAGGCAAGTCAAGTCACAGTTGATCGTCATGAGTCAAGTCAAGTCACAACTGATCTTCATGAGTCAAGTCAAGTCGCAGTTGATCGTCATGAGTCAAGTCACAGCGGATTTTCATGAGTCCAGTCAAGTCTCAGCTGTGCTGCTAGAGCCTCGTTACGTCACAGCTGATCTTCTAGAGTCTCGCCATGTCTCAGCTGTTCATCCAGAGTCTCGTCACGTCTCAACTGTTCGTCCAGAGTCACGTCACGCCTCAGTTATTCATCCAGAATCACGTCGCATCACAGCTGATCATCCAGAGTCATGTCACGTCCTGTCTGTCACATCCAGATTCTCAAGGTCAGCCCTTCGGTATCCCAGTCTGGTATCCAGTGTGAGGGATGCACCGCTGGTGTCTGCACGCACCGCTGGTATCCCCAAACCCACTCACTCTAGCCCTCCTGTTCCTGAACTGATTCCC
>NW_015505489.1:1148270-1170770 GCF_001515645.1 Sinocyclocheilus grahami
CGTGGTGGTCTACTGTCTGGCTCTGGTGGTTCTCTGCTCCGCGTGGTGGTCTACTGTCTGGCTCTGGTGGTTCTCTGCTCTACCGTGGTGGTCTTCTGCTCTGCCTGCTCCGCCGTGGTGGTCTACTGTCTGGCTCTGGTGGTTCTCTGCTCCGCTGTGGTGGTTCTCTGTGCTACCGTGGTGGTCTTCTGCTCTGCCTGCTCGTGGTGGTCTACTGTCTGGCCGTGGTGGTCCTCTGCTCCGCCGTGGTGGTCTACTGTCTGGCCCTGGTGGTTTTCTGCTCCGCCTTGGGGATCTTCGGTCTCGTCTGCTCTGCTGTGGTGGTCCTCTGCTCCACCTGTACTGCCGGCTCCACCCTGGCTCCCTGCTCCGCCGGCTCTGCCTCAGTCCCTGGTCTCTCCTATCCTTGGTCTTGGCCCTCCGTCCCTACCCCTGTTCCGCCTCCGCTCCACCGCCCACCTGGATCGTATAGTGTTTGGAGCGTCTGGAAGCTGCTCCTTGGGGGGAGGGCTCTGTCACGAATCCTGTCCATCCTAGTTTCTGTGTTTCCTTGTTTTGCCTTGCCTTGCCTGTTCTCTCGGTTTCTGATCTTTGCCTGTCTTCCTGGATTTTTCCCTCTCGTCTCGCCCCTGTGATTCTGTCTGCCGATCAGTGACCTACGCTAGCCCTAGGACTATTCTTGTGTTTTGCCCGCCATATACCTGTTTGCCATTGATCGACCCTGCCTGTGTTTTACCACTTCTGTTGTTAAATAAAGCTTGCACATGGATCCGCACGCCTCTCGTCAGCCCCGTTACAGTATGTATCACGCAGCATTTTGATAAAATACTATAATTATACACAGTATAGCCTACTGTGTTTTCCTTTTTACTATTATTATGAACAGCAATACAATCTGCAAATGTAACACTTTTATCAAATAATTAATTACTTTTCTTAGGGATGTACCAATAGATGTACCAACAAGACGGAAATGGTTTTTTATAAAATGACCAGAATGAGGCATAACAATAAACATTTCCTATGGCTGATATAGAGCTATTTGGCAGACAGAGTGCTGTACAAAATACATATTTTTAGAGACCTTGCAGAGAATGATGACTGGTTGATTAACAGATGAAACTGCATTAAAGGGATAGTTCACCCAAAAATGAAAATTTGATGTCTGTATGCTTATACAGGGCATCCAAGATGTAGGTGACTTTGTTTCTTCAGTAGAACACAAACAAAGATTTTTAACTCAAACCGTTGCAGTCTGTCAGTCTTATAATGGAAGTGAATGGGAATCACGGCTTTGAGAGTCAAAAAAACATACACAAACAAAACCAAATTAAACCCTGCGGCTTGTGACAATGCACTGATGTGTAAAGACACAAAACGATCGGTCTTTGCAAGAAACTGAACAGTATTTATTAAATTTTTTTACCTCTGATGCACCGCAATGTCTGAACTGTCCTGAGCGCGTCCTCGACAGCCGGCGAGTGACATGTCTTCTTCTTCTTCTTGCTTTATGGCGGATCGCAGACTTATAAGTGCATTACCGCCACCTATCTCTCAAATGGACCATTGACACTCCTAATTGAGATTGTAGATAAAGTGTCAATGGTCCATTTGAGAGATAGGTGGCCTAACAATTGTGACTAGCTAGTTAGTTTCCACAACAATTCATTTTACTATGGTGGTTAATCAGCGAGTTACATCACTGTATGGGAAACATGGTCTTTTTCACCATCCCATTGCAGTTTGCTCCTTGCTGCCAAAGCCTGTTACTTCATCATCACTGCTCTACTACATCTGACCATCTACATCCTGTTTACTGTGCTCATTTTATATTTAATAAACACCTTATTTGATTACATTTCGCTTATTATTTTGTTTTTCATTTGTTAATCATTTAATTTGATAAGACCCCAAAAGTGCATTATGGATATTCTCTAGTCACTTAGTGTAAATAGGTTGTACACTTTTTATTGCGGTGTAAGTAAAAACAAAAAATAAAACTTAATGTGTCTTGAGTTTTTACGAACTCTGAAAAGTCAAGCCGATGTTGATTCACGTTTTATTACAGACTCTGCCAATTTCCCTTGTTGCAGCTGATTGCCCAGAGGTTTGCTGTTTTACATGGTCCATGGTCAATATCACTCATTGTGACAACTAATGCCGGGTTTACACTGCACCATTTTAGCCCCGATTTTCACTCACCAACAGTTTTGTGGAAATTGCTGACAAATGCCTGAAATCGGAGGCAAATCAGTGCTCGTTCACGCAAGCGACAATCTCATAGTGTGTGTTATCAAAAATGCAATCTGAGAGAAGTGCTGACACCTCGCCATTGCCCGTGATATATTTGGCATGCTAAATATCTGGACATGTGGCAACTCACAGTCCCGCTGTGTAAAATGCGTTTTGACTGGAAATGACATCGGCGACAACCTACAGCCAATGAGAGAGCATGATACAGGGCAGGGGAAAATTCAGGGGGTGGAGTCGTAGATCTGCAACAAAACATCAGCATGCATGGCTTCTGCCAGCAACCATCTCTCCTTTATATTCTTATTTTTTATCTTTTATTTTTCAGAGGGAAACTGTTCGGCAGAGTTTAGCTCCAGCTTTTGGGAACAAAACCACTGAAGTTACTTTAATTCACATTGCTCCTTGGTGAGCAGTTGATTACTCAGGGCCAAGTATGAATCTCCAGTGAGAGTGAAGATGACTACACACCCCCACGTCAAAAGTGGAAACCTCAGCAAAATGCAGCTCTGAGACACTATGGGGGCCATCCATCTTCCAGAGATAGTGGATGAAGCCCATGCATCAAGGTGTCATGGATCAGATTGTAACAACAAAACATACGTGATATGTACTAAGGGATTTGTGATACACAAAGTATGTATATTATTGTGTGTTTTTTTGTGAATATTTATATTGTTATAAGTTCATTGGTTATATTGCTTTATTTCCTTATGCAGTGCTAACATACAAATTAGTAATTCATCTAATATCATCTAATAATTCATCTCTGTTCATCTATTTTATGATCATGAATCTCTTAAGGTAAAGTTTTCCCAACCTTAGATTTTACTTAGGAAACTGACAGTTAAGGAGCTTTATGCAACACTTAATGGTTTTAAACCCTTTCATTAGTAAGTTTAAAATATTCTAACTGACCCCCCCAGAGTGAGTTTTTTTAAGGTTTTCTCTTATTGTTTTCATGGCGATGCGTCATGCTTGTCATGTGACACACCGCAGCCACGAAAACACTGTATGACACTTGAATCGCTTTTAATTTGTTTTTCCTTTTTTATTCAAAATATTTACAAACTTGCTTACAATGTCATCAACTACCTGATATTCCGGTTCACAAATATGTGTAAGCCAGTGTATTTTGTCATTTAAAAACCTTTATAAATTATCTTAATCTATAACGTGAGATGGGCGCTGTTTGTTAGTTTGTTCGCGCTGCAGTTAAGAAAGTCCTGTCAGTCGGATTTACGGCACGTAAATTCATAAATTTCTCCCGAAAGTGTCTGCTGAACTGGGAAAAGAATAGAGTGAACTTTATAGTTACTTACAATATGTGTATCTGATATGAATAGAACACATCAGCAAATTATATTTGAATAGATTGTTATTGCTGCTTCCATAGACATCTGTGTGTATTTTACTCTAACTCTAAATGTATTGTTTTACAAGTACTTATGTCTATTTAAATGTCTGAAACCTAAAATAAACATTATGTAGTTGAAAACACTGCATAGTTGTGATTATATGGCAAGTGCAGCGCCAGCCAAAGCGCGAAAGCACAGATTGAATTTGGCAGTTATGTGACGTAAGTTTAAGATACACAAAGGCCAGATTGGGGATCACTCTTCAGACATCATACAACAATGTGTGCAGAAAAATAGACAGCGGCCTGAAAGAGAACTTTTGCAAAGTTGACATTGTCCGAAGGGTGCTGCGAATTATCAAACCAGGTTTTTAAGGACATGTTGATAATCAAGGATGATGTGAATGTAGCTGATTTAAAAGGGTTCTTACAATCACATTTGGGGGACCGGAGTAGCAGAGAACTGAAAACACAGAACATGAAACACCCCAGTAGTTCAAGTCATGGGATTGAAGCAGATTGAAGCATGTGGCGAAGTAAGCTGACTCAGACAGGAAGCATTGTGCAGCTACAGTACAGGATGTGTTCCTACACACCATTTACAAGGGCCTAAGCCACAGGTGTAAAGATATTCATAGCGAGTTGAATCCCTTGTTAGCGGACAGTGACGTAATCAATGATGCTATCATCAGACATGTTATGAAGATCACAAGCAACAAAAATGAGACGCCGACTGCGCCCACCAACCAGAGCAAAAACGTCCATAACTAATAGTGCCCAAGTTAGGGATGAACCAGACAGGTACATGAAAGCTGCAAAAGAGGCTGCTACAAAAAAAGGTCAGGACGATCCAATTAAACAACTTACCACTAGGATCGACACTTTCACTAGCATGGTAGACGCCATACAACACTCCATGCCTGTACGAAGTGAGGGTGGCTGCCAATATTCCACCAGTCAACCAACTTAGACAGCTTACAGTGCTGTCTGCGGTGCATGGACGAAGATGCCAATTGAGAGACTACTCCTGGGTTTCAACTTAGTTGAAGAACTGATTCAGGGGCAGTCTGAACAACTGATGCCAACACTTACCTCACTACTGGCCGGAGCTATTGATATCCCTTGTGAAAAGGCACAAAATTTAGTTAAGGCTGTCCGAGCCGCTGAAGAAGATGATGGAGACGGGCGCTTGAAGTTTGTTCCAAGAGGGGTAGTTATCCGGGCAGGACAAGTGGCCTGGGTGAAGTGCTGAATCTCTTCGAAGATGGCACAGTCTGACTCGGCGGTCTTGTTTGAGCCTCATGAAAATAGTCTTTTAAGATGCTTGGACACTGGAGAGGGACTCTTAAACATACAACCCCAAAGTGACCCTTGTGTTTCCAAACTAATCAGAAATATCACAGTGGGTGATGTGAACCTAACATGTGGCACAGTGATTGGAACATTACAATGGATTGAGAGGATATTAGTGGAGTCTGAGAAAGCCAGTGAGCCAAGGCAGACAACGATGATCCATGCTGTGACCACTCAAGAGGATGAGGCGAAAACATCATTGTGTCATCTACCTGTCAACCTGGATCATCTGGAAGAGGCCCAACGAGAGGTTGTTCAGAGAATGTTGTATGAGGAGTCTGGCGCATTCAGCAGAGATGACAGTAACATTGGGTGCATAGCTAGCTTGCATATGCCAATCACACTCATGGATGACATCCCAGTTCAGAGGGCATATTCAGCAATACTGAAACCTCTAATCAATGAGATGAAGGGCTACATACAGGATCTCTTGGCAAAAGGATGGATCGATGGATCAAAGTTGCCATACGCCACTCCAGTAGTCTGTGTCCACAAAAAAAGATGGCAAGCTGAGGCTCTGTATTGATTACCTCCCTAATCCGTCACCCATTGCTCAGAATACAGGATCTGATTGACACACTTGGAGGATACTGTTGGTTCAGTATCCTCGACCTACACAAAGCATACCACCAAAGGGTATATCGCAGAGGGATTAAGAAACATGACAGCATTCATCACATCCTGGGGACAGTCCCCTTTGGATTGTCCAATGTGCCTGCTGCCTTCCAACGCAGCATGGAGGAAATGATCAATTTACTTAGGGACGAGTGCTGCATCCCATACTTGGATGATGTCCTTTGTTATGCAAGATCCTTTGATGAGCATGTTGAAAACATCCTTGTATTGTTGAGGGCTCTCCAGTGATACGGTGTCAAGCTAAAACCTGAAAAGTGTGAGATATTCCATATGGTATGTTGGATGCCTAGTGTCAGCTGAAGGGGTGCGTGTGGACCCTAAAGACCTGGAAGCAGTCCAATCCTTAATGAGCAGGACAGCCCAAACGGTGGGTGATGTGAGGAGGCTACTTGGGTTTCGAAGTTACTACTGTACATTCATTCAAGATTTCTCCAGGGTTGCAAAACCATTGTATGAGTTGCTGCAAGCAAAGCCTGGGACAACACAAGTTGCACAATGCAGGAGTAAAGCTAAATGTCTGCAATTACCATCCAGGACTCCAGTAGAATGGACCAGGGACCACCAACAGACTCTGAAAAGATTAATTGGAATATTAGTAAACCAATCTGTGCTGGCATATCCACACTTCAACTTACCCTTTTTGCTCCATAATGATGCATTAGAAAGGGGCTTAGGGGCTATCCTGTAACAGCAACAAGATGGGAAGTTGAGCATCATCGGGTATGGGTCCAGAACATTGACGGCAACGGAGAAGAACTACAGGTTACACAGTGGTAAACTCGAGTTCCTGGCATTGAAGTGGGCGGTATGTGAAAAATGTTGATACTATATATTCTACACCACACACTTCACAGTAGAGGTCTGTGCGGGACTATTTTTTTAGTCCCGCTCCCGCCCACTCCCGCAAGGTTATATTCCGCACCCACCCGCTCCCACTATATATTCACTCCTTATTCACCCGCTGTCCGCTTAGAATATTTTTCTTCCCGACCCGACCGTTCCCGCTAAATTTAGATCTCGTTTCCAGAATCTCACATTTAAATTTCCACTACTGAAAGAGAGAGATAAATAAAATTGTAGGTTGTACAAAAATTTTATTTATTTTTATTCGTCTTGTCAAGATGCTTTTAACATTTAGCTGTCAACGCAATAGTAAAATGTGTTGCAGAATTTTTTTTAAATAAATGTAGGTACAAAAATTGTAGCCTATTTGTTATTTTTATTCAAAATACCAATGTAACATTTTCCTGTCGACACAATAGGAAAAGTGTCGCTGAGAAGAAAAAAAAAGATATCTGTCATTTAAAATTATAAGCAAAAGAACAAAACCGCTGGCATGTAGCCATTGCGAAATTAAATCACGTTTTAACCTAACAATTTAACAAAAAATGTCCCAACGTCGATTTCAACATCTCTCCTACAAAAGAAAATATATTAATGCAACAATAATAACTAATAATAAATGAAATGTCATCTCAAAATTGTAAGCCATTAATGAAATGAACGAAAACCATTTACTTACTTGCAAAATCATCTTTTTCCAAATTATTTTAAATATCCATGCAGGAAAAGAATGTCACTGACTGACGACGGTTTCAGTACCAAACGTCTCTCTTCCAAAATCCAACCCCAAAGGCTGAATGCTCTCTCGGAAGGTGCACTCGTGGCCGGAATGCAGAGGACATAACTTGCAAGGTTGCTCAGGGCAGGAAACTGGGAACGATGTGAATTCCACCATTGCAAAACATTTTGTTGACGTGATAATTCAAGTTTCATGGTCCTGTACTCCTGAATCTGAACATCTAGTGATGTTGATCCATATGATTTTTCATCATCCTCCCAATCTGAAAATTTGCGGAGAAGAGTAGGCCTTTTGGCAGGCGTTGGCTCAATATCCTCATCATGTGTATCAAACTTTAAATCTTCGATCATCTCCTTGACTCCCTGTATAACCTCCTGTCGCCCTTTTTCATCCAACATTTTTAAACCTAGCAGATTTGGTGTCAGAAAGGTTGCTATTTTATAAAGCATGTGAACCGAATTTGGCAAAGTGCTGTCTGTTGACAATAATTATTTCAGCCGTGTCACACAAGCTATGTTTCCATCACCCTATTTTAATGCGCATTTTGAAGTATCGCATGAGAAACGAGTGATGGAAACACCAATTTTCGAATAAAAATCCCTTAATTCGCAAAAAAGTTTTTACGCTTGCTTGAGGTAGTTTTTGACCTGTGAAAAAGGGTTGATGCGAATAATGGGAGATGGAAATAAATTTTGCAAATAAATTCCTCAGAGCGCATCAAAAAAGTAATGTGACTTTGCGCTACGGGATGGCAAAACCTGACTAACCAACGGATCGACCTCATTCCACAGCATCTGAAATGTTGTTTTGGTCATTCGGAAATGCACGAGCAAAGTCTGTCATCAAAGTATTTCTGTATAACTGCCTCCCAGAAATGTCTTACACGACTGTGTTCCCAAACAGCAGCATTCACCTCCGAAAGTAATGACCGCATTCGTTGTGTTTCGTCTGCTCGCTCTGAGGCGCAAGTAATTTATTATGTATGAAAATTATTATATTCTCCTATTTTTCTTAGTGATTTATAGTGTCAGTTTATCAGGAAGTGACGATTTTGTTCTCTTTGACTTGTTGGATGGAAACGATGCTTGTTCGCAAATGTTTTATGCGATATTCCAGTTTTGCGCATAAGTTAAATTCGCAACTTTGGATGGAAACCCGGCAACAGACGGTTGCGATTTCAGAGAGCAGAGGGTATTTTGTGGCTGATGTACAATGCTCAATTAATCGCACAGACCCTGGAAGAACCAGTGAGGCACTTGGAGCTGTGTTGTCGGTTTCCAAGTCGTCAGTTGCCTCTTTGAAGTGTTTTAGGAATGACACTAGTAACTAGTAAAGCGTGCTGGCGCTGATGCGTCTGATCTTGTCAGAATTATTGCTCTCAGTCAGCCCAGATGCGATGTCTTTGTACTGTTCCAAAACAGAATTCAGCATGTCAAAATTGGAGTTCCACCGTGTCTCTACGGATTGTTTTAGTGACTTTTTTTTAGCTTGCCCTGCTGTCCTGAGTGTTTGAAATATGTGACCAACTTTTTAACATCAGTTAGAAGCCCAGCGATCTCTGGAGACATTTCCATTATGGCAGCACCAAACGTACTGGACAGAGTCATATTTAGTATGTGCGCTGTGCAGTTTAGCCTCATGTATCCTCGTAAGGCACTGATCATGTTGGCTCCACTATCTGTGACAAAAACTATCTTTCTGCCCATTTCTGTCGCATCAATGCCAAACACTCTGAGATTCTGTAGCAGGTGCCTTCGAATGTTTTCAACCGTCTTTGAGGTGCTTGGGTCAAAAGGGGCAGCAAAAAGCACTCTTGAATGTAGCTCAGATTGCTCATTAACGTAATGGATGGTTGCCGACAAAAAGGACGTCTTACGATAGGTTTCTGTCCATGTGTCTGCTGTAACTGCACATTCAAACTTCGATATTGGTGCATTGATTTCGTCCACGACATGTCTACGCAGACTGAGCCCTCATTTCAACATTTCTTGACACCGTTGTTGGTTGTGGTAGTATCTCACTGACATAGAATTTTCCTATTTTTTGCTGCTGTGTCGACCAAATGTTGGGCCAGCTGTGCGAAGCCTTTTCCGGAGAGAGTATCATATGGTCGAATGTCTTGGCAGACAAATTCAACACAATTTTTCTGTGGTCTCTTTTTTAAACTGCTCTGGCACTGGCCTAGACTTAGTAAATGTCAGTTTGGTTTGCCCCTTTGTGATGAGGCATGAGAGCCACCTTAAACCTGAGGTTCCAGTCTTGTGACTGCTGAATGGTAAAACTTTTAGGCATTTATCACATTGCGTAAAGGGTCATTTTTTTCCATCTGCGTCTATGACACACGAAAAAGACTCCCATACATCAGACTTGCCTGACGTGGGTTTCTTAACAGTAAACTGACCATTTTCCAGTCCAAGTTGAACGTCCTTCAAGGACAGCGCATCCACACTTTGCTCTGCCATCCTTCTTCGGTACAGCCCACTCTGAGGACCGTTATGCAAATGCTGCGTGCACAGACCTTGCAAATAAAATGCATTACGCAGAAAGCACTGGTCCATGCGTGCAGCGCGTGCATAATAGTCCTGAGTGCAGGCTGTACCGGTGGTCGATAAGAATGAGTAAAGCGCAAATATGCTGTTCTGAAAGGACATCGGGAACGGGGCAAATGGCATAGGAGGGCAGTTATGCATCAGAGAGAAAGGATGGGCCTGGGTCGCTGCTCTGTATAAGTCTATAGTGGAGGATGAATCACAGCAACTCACCAACTGGTTGCCGGCAATAGAGCAAAATGAACTGATTCAAGCTCAAAATGATTATCCAGTAATCTCTCAAGTGAGACAAGGGAGGGAGCAGTTTTACTGGGCATACATGAAAGCTGAAGTGGAGGAGTATATGACCAAAAAGTGTATAAAACAGAAGAAACCTACCATACACATCGAGTATCGCCACACACTCATCCATGGAGCTGGTATGCATTGACTACCTGCACCTGGAGCCAAGCAGCAGAGAATGTGAATATATCCTGGTGGTCATGGACCACTTCACAAGGTTCGCCCAAGCTTACCCGACCAAGAACAAGTCGGGGCGGACTGCAGCTGAACGCTTATTCCAAGATTGCATTCCATGCTTTAGATATCCGGCAAAATTACATCACGACCAGGGCCATGAGTTTGAAAATTAACTCTTCTGCACCCTCCAACAGTTCACTGGAATTGGCCACTCTTGAACATCGCCATACTACCCTCAAGGCAACCCAGTCGAGAGGTTAAATCGTGCCCTGTTACAAATGTTAAGGATACTGGCAGACAAGCAAAAGGAATGGTGGAAAGATCACTTACCTCAAATTGTGCACGCTAACAACTACACATGGCATGAGTCAACAGGATACTCAAGCTTTTTCCTGTTGTACGGGCGGCATCCACGCCTTCCAGTAGACCTGATCTTTGGCATACATTGGTTATACAGTATTGCTTTATTTCCTCATGCAGTGCCGCAATACAAATTTAATGACTGCATATGTATTTGCATGGACAGAATGAAAAAAAAAAACACTCTTATTTTTTTATTCTGGGGAGTTGTGATCAGAATAGCATACAGCACATACCTCCTCACATCAGCAGATGTGAAGGACTAGACGTGACTCTCATGTTCTTTTCACTTTATCCTGTTTTACAGGTTACAGCAATCTGATCTACTGAGCTGGGGCCTGCAACAAATTACTTTGTATTTCAAAGAAAGGGAATTGCTTTTTGAAATAACATACTCCATAAATCAGAGAATACATCAACATTCCAACATACTTTCACTACACTAACAGTGATGTGGGTAGTTTCAGTCATAATTCTTATCAGAATCAGAATGAGCTTTATTTGACAAGTGTGCACAAACACACAAGGAATTTGTTGTGGTTTTCAGGAACTCTGGGTATATACATCCAAACATGCATACATACAGGTGCATCTCAATAAATTAGAATGTCGTGGAAAAGTTCATTTATTTCAGTAATTTAACTCAAACTGAATTAAACAAATTCAATGCACACAGACTAAAGTAGTTTAAGTCTTTGGTTCTTTTAATTGTGATGATTTTGGCTCACATTTAACAAAAACCCACCAATTCACTATCTCAACAAATTAGAATATGGTGACATGCCAATCAGCTAATCAACTCAAAACACCTGCAAAGGTTTCCTGAGCCTTCAAAATGGTCTCTCATTTTGGTTCACTAGGCTACACAATCATGGGGAAGACTGCTGATCTGACAGTTGTCCAGAAGACAATTATTGACACCCTTCACAAGGAGGGTAATCCACAAACATTCATTGCCAAATAAGCTGGCTGTTCACAGAGTGCTGTATCTTATCCAAGCATGTTAACAGAAAGTTGAGTGGAGGGAAAAAGTGTGGAAGAAAAAGATGCACAACCAACTTAGAGAACCGCAGCCTTATGAGGATTGTCAAGCAAAATCGATTCAAGAATTTGAGTGAACTTCACAAGGAATGGACTGAGGCTGGGGTCAAGGCATCAAGAGCCACCACACACAGACGTGTCAAGGAATTTGGCTACAGTTGTCGTATTCCTCTTGTTAAGCCACTCCTGAACCACGTCAGAGGCATCTTACCTGGGTTAAGGAGAAGAAAAACTGGACTGATGCACAGTTTTGGATTTAATTTGGAAACCAAGGTCCTAGAGTCTGGAGGAAGGGTGGAGAAGCTCATAGCCCAAGTTGCTTGAAGTCCAGTGTTAAGTTTCCACAGTCTGTGATGATTTGGGGTGCAATGTCATCTGCTGGTGTTGGTCCATTGTGTTTTTTAAAAACGTCTCTGCACCCGTTTACCAAGAAATTTTCTTCATGCACTTCATGCTTCCTTCTGCTGACAAGCTTTATGGAGATGCTGATTTAATTTTCCAGCTGGACTTGGCACCTGTCCACACTGCCAAAGGTACCAAAAGCAGGTTCAATGACCATGGTGTTGGTGTGCTTGACTGGCCAGCAAACTCACCAGACCTGAACCCTATAGAGAATCTATGGGGTATTGTCAAGAGGAAAATGAGAAACAAGAGACCAAAAACTGCAGATGAGCTGAAGGCCACTGTCAAAGAAACCTGGGCTTCCATACCACCTCAGCAGTGCCACAAACTGATCACCTCCATGCCACGCCGAATTGAGGCAGTAATTAAAGCAAAAGGAGCCCCTACCAAGTATTGAGTACATGTACAGTAAATTAACATACTTTCCAGAAGGCCAACAATTCACTAAAAAAAAATTTTTTATTGGTCTTATGAAGTATTCTAATTTGTTGAGATAGTGAATTGGTGGGTTTTTGTTAAATGTGAGCCAAAATCATCACAATTAAAAGAACCAAAGACTTAAACTACTTCAGTCTGTGTGCATTGAATTTATTTAATACTCGAAGTTTCACAATTTGAGTTGAATTACTGAAATAAATGAACTTCTCCACGACATTCTAATTTATTGAGATGCACCTGTATATAACACAAGAGAACGAAGAACGTAGAACATTTAAATAAGTAAAGATTTATAAAAATAAAAATAATACTAATAAATAAAAAAGTAACTTACATTAGATCTAATGGTTTATGTACAGATGTGTGCATCATGTACTGTATATACAACTGTATGAAGAAAAATTTGTACTTACATATTGCCTAACGCCACAAGAGCACTGAATTATAATTTATAACAAAAAGCAGGTTGTAAATTGATGTATTAGTTATTTAATTTGGAGATGGCCTAGGTTAAAAAATGTTTTTATGCCTAGACGTTCTAGTGCACAGAGATCAGTAGCGTCTGCCAGAGGGTAGAAGTGCAAACAGGTTGTGGCCTGGGTGAGAGGGGTCTGTGATGATGTTACCTGCCCGTTTCTTCATTCTGGAGATGTACAAGTCCTGAAGGTTGGGCATGTTCACACAAATTATCCTCCCAGCTGTCCTAACAGTCCGTTGCAGTATTCTTAATCTGATTTGCTGGCTGACCCAAACCAGCTCATTATAGAAGAGAACAGAAATGGAAGCGTCAGCGCAAGTTCTACTAGGAAGACTTAATGCTACGTCACATCTTACAATTAGATCTAGCCAATCGGCACGTGACACGAGGGATATAAACGCCCTCTACTCACCCTTCATTGTGTTTGCAGATACTGCCTCTGTTGTTTCTAGCGCAAAGTGTCGCTCACTTTACTTTTGCCTGACTTTCCCTGGGTCACTCGCATATAGTTAACTCTGTCTCCTGTGAATGATTGCGAGTTTGACATTCCTCTCAAATGCACACTAGATCGTTGGCATTGCTCTGGTGTCGCGGTGAATGTTTGCGGCCATTTGGTAATGTTGCCATACATACAGGTGTTAGGTTTTTTCTCGGCAGAGGATGTGAAACATTGGCAGAGCTTTTAGTTCATGTCCGCTGTCACTTCCAAGTGCTTTCCGAGCTGGCGCGTTGGCGCTGCTCGCATCTCAATCAACAAAATATTTCGCCGTAAGCTCACGTGAACCTGCACGAATCTGGGCCAGCTGTTGTAAACAAGTCTGCTGGTCTCCTTCGGCATTTCGTCTTCATCACTTCATTAGCTTTCACCATTATAAGTATTATTTTGTTTTAGGCACTCCTTTTTTTCACAGGCATGTCTGTGCTTGTGCAGGTCGCTGCGCTGTCATTTGGTCCCGAGTTTCACAGACTCAGGTTAGGGGGCATTTGTTCGTGGTTGATGGGATGCATGAGTGGAATTTGTGCAGTGTATTGATGGTTGTGCGTGCATCTATTGGTCATTGGAGTCCAGTATCATCCCTTACACTTGTCGCGCGATTGTTGTGTATCTGGCAGACTAGCCTACATAATTTACCTAATTTGAGCCTAAGTTGCATTATGCCTTAGTGCAATTTTGAAAGAAAAAACAAAAACATTTTAATAAATAACCCTGCTTAGCATTTTCTGTAATATAGTACTGAGTCCAGAGTTCACGATTCATAGTCACATAATGCTGCTCGATTCATCTTTGCAAGCGTGATATCTTAACCTGCAATTAATAGAATCAAGACCATAAAATATTTTCAATACATTTACTTGTATGAGGAGTATTACAAACCCGTTTCCAACCAAAGTTATAATACCGAGATGTCGCTCTAACTAATTCAATGCATTCAATGTTTGGAACAACTCTTCATAATGAGGCATCTTGAGGCTCATTATTATAGGTTTACAATCTTTACACTGGTGAAGTTTGTTGCTCGCATTATACCTTCTGTAAAATACGCTATGTCTAGCACACTGTAAGGTATTTGTAGTCTTAATCATATGCTTTGTCTTTGTTTCTTCAGTCATTTTTTAATTCGTGTCTATCTACAACAATTCCTGAATGCCTTGTACCGGAATGGGGTAAGTATTACGACTTAAGTATCTCCTGTTGCGTAGACCATCTCTACAAAGAGGTCCTTGCTGTCTATTTCTGCATAAGCGTCCTCTGAATAACAGCAAGAATGTAAACGGACATGGTTTTTTGCTATGCTCAAACATGAAAGTTTCCCAATGCACAATATATTGACTAACTTAGAATTTCATCAGGTTCGTCTAATCTGTTATTCTTTTACTATTCTCAGGACATTTTATATTTAAGGTAATTAGCTCTAGCTGAGCTATGTGGCATTAGTCTGCTCCGATAAATAACTAGCTGGCACTCTTTTTCTATGTGGTGAGTAGACATGTGCCGGTATTCGGTAATGCGATATATCACGGTAATGAATATGCACAATATTGTTATCGTGGGCACTTCTAAATACCGTGAATAATTATATATTACAAATTATATTTAAGAATACTTTTCCCATCAACTGGTCAAAATGCACAACACTGCTGTATGCTGCATGAAAGACGCGTGTGCACTCTGATGTAAACAAGCGCGGACGAGAAGCACATGGCGGAACATGTGAGACACGCTCTGGATGAAAGCGCACTTTCACTCTCTGACAGCAGATGGCGCTAAACTGCAGAAATAATAATAATAATAATAATTCATTTAAATACAGCCGTTACCCCGGAAACCCTGTAAACAAAGCAGCTGCACTACTTCCTGTTTCTGAATCATGTTTAAATTATTTAAATACGTCGTTTGCACTGCGCTCTTGCGTTACTTAATCTTTTTATTTTGGTGCGTCAATCTGTTGAGTTAGTATAAGAAATTATGATCCGCACTCACGAGAACAATCTTCTTTTTTCTTTTATTTTACATTCATTACTGATGGGAAAAGACACAAACGTTTCGGCTCAAAGCCTTCCTCAGTGTGTAAAGCAATTCAATTCAATTCCCATCAGTAATGAATGTAAAATAAAAGAAAAAAGAAGATTGTTCTCGTGAGTGCGGATCATAATTTCTTATACTAAATTATTTAAATAGCCATTCAGATTTGTGTATTTGCTATGATGTTCATCACAGCGCCAAAACCCTAGTGGTGAGCATTAAGTATTCCATCTCGGAACTCGTACTCGTCAAGGCCTTTCTATAGTCTGTGTTTTATGTACTTCCTGTTTATAGACATGACATCCTCTCTGGTCCTAGTTCCATACATTCCTAATATTTCTTTAACTTGTATTTCATGCGATCTGGTTTCTTTGAAGGTGCACTCGTCGGGTTCCTATGGTTAAATGGAGTCTTGTCTGCAGAGTCTATCAAGCTTTCGTGGGAGTTAAGCCAGAGAATAGTTCTGTTTTACAGTTCCAATATTTATGCTTAAGCGTTTTTATGCATCTGCTTAAAACTTAACTACATTTGATCATTTTACTAACCATTGGCATTCCATTACAATGCAATCATTTAGATTCCATGGCTGCAGATGCAGAGAACCGTGACTCTCTCTTCATCTCTACACAGGTCACTCTTTTGGATCGGCGCTATCATGAACCCAGTATCTATCAAGCTGACATATATACGGTCATTCTCCCATTTGAGTTCTAGGTAAGATTTGGCTCAATGCTCAGCAGGCATCTTTAAGCTATAATCAAGGCTTGTTTAATTTATCTTTTATTCATCTACTGGTGGTGGTTCATTCGGTTTCTTCATACCTATTGGCTTCGGACTTACTCGGCTGTCGTGGCCTTCACATTACACGGACTATTGTGGCACTTTGCATAACTCTGCTATGGTGGTCATCAGGTTAGTCTGTCATTATCATTTACGAAGTCGGCTTATCGTGGCCTTCACATATCACGGCCTATCGGGGATTGCGCTTAACATTGAGTATCTCTCTACTTATGATCATGCAGATCTGGCTCATTTTCTATTTTTGGGGAAAGGTTTCCTCTAAAGGTTCTATCAAGCGTGCGCAGGAGTCTAGCCTAACGAATGTTCATGTATCTGTGTATATGCTCTTTCTTAAGTCGCTGTTAGAACCCCAATACTACCTCTATCATTTAACCTAAACCAATGGCCTCTCCAACACAATGCGGTGGTTTAGAATTCCTGTAATCCGCTACCAAGCTGCAACGTACATGATCGTCCTCCACATCCGAGTTCCATCAAGATCAGACTCTAAACTATTTCATGTAATCTCAAGGTACAGTATGATACTCTTAGCAAACTACCGATTGGGGTTACTTCTCGCATGCTTCTCATGTCCAGTCTACCATGGCTTTTCACATGCAATTACATTGAAATGTAATGCTGTATGTTTAAGGTAAATTAAGCAAATACTGGTGGTGGGGTCATACCTAATCACTACATCTATTCTTTCACCGCCTCTTGTGGCCTTCCGTCACGGCTTTTAGTGGCTATCCTCTCTACAGCCTTTTGTAGCCTTTCTCTCACGGCCTATCGGGGCCTTTCTCTCTGCGGCCGGTTCAGTTCCATTTAGTCACCTTTTAGAAGCTGCGGTCTGCCACCGCCTCAATACACCAGCCACTACTGCTGTTGAACGTGGAGTTCAAACATCAGCTCAAGCTACTGGGAAGATGGTCATCCTCCGCATTTGAATCATACATTAGACCCGAACCACAAATCATCTCAAAGGTTCAGCCGATAATATCAAGCTGTCCTCAAGGTAATCTATATGCAATTACTGGTGGTGGTATAATACCTATTCATATTACTCCCAACAACCTCTATGGTTTACTGCGCCTTAACTTGGCCTTTCTTTCTGTGGCCTGTCTTTCGTGGCCTTCCCCTCTGTTGCCTATCTTGTGGCGTTTCCCACTGTGGCCTATTTACATGGCCTTCCTCTCTGTACACACTGAGGCATTTCATTCCATGGCCTCTTGGCTTCCTCACTATGGCCCATCTGGGCGTCTCCATCCGTGGCCTGTCTAGGCCTTTTCTCCGCGGCCTTTGTGGTCTTTTTTTGCAGCCCATCAGGGCCTCTATCCCCACTGCGGCCCATCGGGGCCTCTATCCCCACTGCAGCCCATCGGGGCCTCTATCCCCACTGCGGCCTATCGGGGCCTCTATCCCCACTGCTGCCTATCGCAGCAAATGTGAGCCAAAATCATCACAATTAAAAGAACCAAAGACTTAAACTACTTCAGTCTGTGTGCATTGAATTGATTTAATACACGAGTTTCACAATTTGAGTTGAATTACTGAAATAAATGAACTTTTCCACGACATTCTAATTTATTGATATGCACCTTTATATCCCCTGAGGATCAATTCCACTCATTCTCTGCTATAGGACAGGAAGAATTGTATAAACTTGTCAAATCATCAAAACCTACAACATGTATGTTAGACCCTATTCCATCTAAACTACTAAAAAGGTGCTTCCAGATGTCATATATCCTCTTCTGAATATTATTAATTCATCACAAATTAAAAAACACAACTTGATCCTATAGAATTAGTTAATTACAGACCGATCTCAAATCTCCCTTTTCTGTCAAAAATACTAGAAAAGGCAGTATCCTCTCATGATCCTTTTTGGAGAGAAATGGTATCTCTGAGGATTTCCAGTCAGGATTTAGACCATATCATAGTACTGAGACTGCTCTCATTAGAGTTACAAATTACCTGCTGTTATCATCTGGTCGTGGTTGTGTTTCTCCATTAGTGCTACTGGATCTTAGAGCTGCGTTTGACACTATCGACCACAACATCCTTTTGAGTAGACTACAAAATGATGTTGGCATTAGTGGAATTGCATTGTCATGGTTCAAAACTTACTTACCTGACGTCATCAATTCGTAGCAGTAAATGACGAGATATTATATCGATCACAAGTACAGTATGGAGTGCCTCAAGGCTCAATGCTAGGACTGTTTCTTTTCACGCTTTACATGTTACCCTTGGGAGATACCACCAAGAAACATGGTGTTAGCTTTCACTGTTATGCTGATGATACTCAGCTCTATATTTCTTCGCAGCCTGATGAAACATACAAATTTGCAAAACTAACAGAATGCATAGTTGATATAAAAAAACTGGATGACTAGTAATTTCCTACTGCTAAATTCTGAAAAAAACAGAGGTGTTTATTTTTGGACCAAAAACCTCAGCATGTAATAACCTAAAACACTGTCTAACATTTGATGGATGCTCTGTTAATTCCTCGTCATCAGTTAGGAACCTAGATGTGCTATTTGATAGCAATCTTTCCTTTGAAAACCAAAACATTTGTAAAACTGCATTTTTCCATCTTAAAAATATATAAAAATTACGACCTGTGCTCTCGATGTCAAATGCAGAAACGTTAATTCATGTGTTCATGACCTCAAAGTTAGATAATTGTAATGCTGTATTGGGTGGTTGCTCTGTGCGCTTAATAAACAAACTCCAGCTGGTGCAAAATGCAGCAGCTAGAGTTCTTCCTAGAACCAGAAAGTACGACCATATTAGCCCGGTTCTGTCTACTCTGTACTGGCTCCCTATTGAACAACAAATACATTTTAAAATCTTGCTAATTACTTATTAAGCCCTGAATGGTTTAGCTCCTCAGTACTTGAGTGAGCTCATATCGCATTATAGTCCTTCACGTCCGCTGCGATCTCAAAACTCTGGCCATTTGATAATACCTGGCATCTATGCTAATATTAGTCTCTTTCATTCTTATTCCGAGGTCAACGTAGCCACCCAGATCCAGTCTGTATCCAGTCCAGATTGTGGATCAGCACCTAGAGACAACCTCTACAGCCCTGAATGTCAGTGGAGACCACGTCAACTAGATGCGCCCTATAGACAGATCCCTTGCGAAGACTTCGTCACCTCGACGACACATCAGGACAAGACCACGGGAACCAGAAAACACCTCTGCACCTGTGTTGCAGCCTGGAATTAAACCACGCCATGCTATTTTCGTCTGGCCAGAGGAGAACTGGCCCCCCAACTGAGCCTGGTTTCTCCCAAGGTTTTTTCTCCATTTCTGTCACCAATGGAATTTTGGTTCCTTGCCACTGTCGCCATTGGCCTGCTTAGTTGGGGACCTTGACTGATTGCACAGACACTGTTGGAAGAGACCTGAACTGGATGATTACATCACTGAATTATCAATGAACTGACTTTAGCTGAAAAATGACTCTGTTATTGTCTTCTTGCATCATTGACAAACTATTTTCCTGTTTGACTCTGTAAAGCTGCTTTGACACAACCAGTATTATATAAAGCGCTATACAAATAAAGGTGACTTGACATCTTCTTCACAGATCTTGAGTGGAGGTTGAAAAGCAGTAGGGGGAGGTAGTGGGTACGGGTTGTTAGTGGTTGTGTGGAGACACAGTCAGAGCGGGTGTGAGACCAGGATTCTCAAACCTGCAGTAGAACTCATTCAGTTCTTCAACCAGTTGTTGATTTACCTCAGTACTGGGGGATGGCATCTTGTAGCTGGTGATGGCTTTCAGGCCTTTCCACACTGACTCAGGGTCTCTGGCTGAAAACAGTTTTTTCAGCTTTTCAGAGTAACTTCTCTTAGCCACCCTCTTTGAAGCGCGTTAGATGTAATGCGCTGTCTGGAATGGCTGCATTTAACCAGGTTTCCATAAAGCAAAGAGCAGCAGAGTTTGAGAAGTCTTTCTTTGTGCATGTAAGGAGTAATAGTTTGTCTGTTTTGTTGACAAGGGAGTGGAGATTCGCCAGATGAATACTCGGCAGCAGGGTACAAAACGCGCGTTGTCGGAATTTCACCAGTCCACCAGCGTGCTTCCCTAGTCTTGGAGTGCTTGTACAGAAACGCGGCTCCTTCAACTAGAATATCAAGTAAAAAGTCTGAATACTCACCACTCGGCAAAAGATTGTTTGATTTGTTGTGTCTGATGTCTAGGAGTTTGTCTGTAGTAAAACCATTCAGTAAAAGGTTATTTAAAATGGGACAAACAAACAAAAACGGTAAAAGTACTGAAGACCTCCAAACCGAGATAACCATTCATGGCACCATCTTGTGTGAACATTGTTGACTTTGGTATTTTCTATGAGATTTACTTATTGTTATGATTTTTTTTCACATGTACAGCATTCTGATCTCCACTGCAATTGACACATATTTTTAAAATAAAAACCTTTTTTTCAGCTCATTGCCTTCCAAACAATTGGGGTAGTAAGAATAAAAGTAATTGGGAAACATTTTTTTCTGGTAGCCAGGAGGTTAATTAAACACACCTGAACAAGCTAACAAGCTCGTAAAGAGTAGGAGTGTAACTGGCCAAATTGCCCCCCTTGTCTTTGTCAATCATGGCCTCCTAATAATCCCCAGCCACTTGATTGGCTCTATGACTCACTCTCCTCTCCACCTGTAGCTGGTGTGTGGTGAGCGCACTGGCACTTTTGTCCTGTGGCTGCCGTCGCATCATCCAAATGGATGCTGCACACTGGTGGTGGTTGAGGAGAGACTCCCCCACATTATTGTAAAGCGCTTTGTGTGTACAACAATACAAAATAAAGCGCTATATAAATGCATTATTCATTCATTCATTCATTCATTCTAATCAAGGTCTGCAGACTCACTAGAAACTTCCTGGCAAGTGTGTTAAAGCTGGATAAGAAAAGCTAAACTCTCCAGATACAAGCACTTGGAACATCACTTGGATTGTATATACACTGTTGGACACTTTTGGGACACAAGTCTCTTGTGAATATTTGATAAATACATATTTGATTTTCATTTTTAAATTGTTGTCTGTCTCATCTATTTTAAACACTCCAATATCTCACACAGTATAATCTGACCACATTTTAACAATCGTAACATCATCCAATAAGGCCGATCGTTACAAGCTTTATGAACGATTTACACAAAAATTTGTTCTGCTCATGTTTCATGAATGAGGTCCAGTATAGTACATACTCTTTTTGCGGTCGCAAAGTAATTATGTATTCAAAAAAGTACCTAGACAAGGGAGTATGTGATTTCGGACACATCCAAATTGTGTATGTTACAGCTCTATACTTGACATCTACTTGTGGTGCATCTGCTCATGTTAATTTGAACAACTTTGCAGCATGACTCAACAGAAAACAAGCAACGACACGTAAATGCACTACATAATTTTTTTTAAATGACCTTTGCAATGAAGACATTTAAGAAGCAGCATTCACACATTGCTTGAAACATGATGTTAGACTTGATGCACATTAAACACAGTGACATACACAGTGTCTGTAAATTAAATCTGACTGCATTCAGAGCAGTTTATATTCAGCTATTTGAGGCTTACACTCAAAAATATTTCAGTCTAGATTGAGTAGTCTGTAAACAGTGTGTCATCATAAAAGTTGGGTCTAGAATAAAGCAGCAGTGTGAAGTCTCCTTCTTTTATATTTTTAACAGGGGAGGTTAAAATCCTCATCCAGTAAATTATTATTAAATTAAAATTATTATTATTAACATGAATTATTTTACGTGTTTTACAAAGCATATCAATTGAATTCATTGATTCATATGACAACAATGTAAAACAAGCATACTACAAAAAAAAAACTAATTGAAAGCAGATCCTATGAAAATGTATGAATGAGATTGTACAAATTCAAATTCACCACCAATTTCTAGTACTTTTTTGTATATATATATATATATTTTAGCCATTCACTCTTGCTATATATAATCAGATTCCAATCGGATATGCAGAAAATTTGGACGGAGTCTGAACAAGGTTCAATTGCATTTCCATAGTACATTTATCTTAAGGACATTTCAATTCTGTAATTGTGCTGTGAAGACATGAGGAGCGAGGAAGCTTCCAAAGGAACTAGAAGTATAAATACGCAATTATATACTATGTGGAAGTGTTTCTTGACAAAAAAAACTGGCACACGTATAAATTTTCCCCCTTCACATCTGTCACAATAATTCTATGCTTTACCATTGCAATTTAAATAAACCATATAATTCACAAA
>NW_015505489.1:1175770-1189654 GCF_001515645.1 Sinocyclocheilus grahami
AGTCTCATTAACAGACATGCATACACAAACAATTTGGATAGATTCTGAGAGCATGACATCTTAAGAACAGGGAATACATAATTTATAAAGGCTTAAATTACTCTTAATGACACAAACACACATTTCCCTTTATAGAACATTCATGAAAATGTTTTATTTTACAAAAATTAATACTTTTCATAAATGATTTTACATATTCTCTCCAGTGCTGCACAAATAGATAGGTAGACATCAGGGTAGATCAAGAAGATGTTGCATCAGGCAGTGAAAGCACTCTCTGAACATTCTTCTTGTGTGTTCTATAGGCCAGGGTATAAATTGGTGTTCTGCTCCTTTTTTATTTAAACAATTGGAAACACAAATCACTTTTTTCAGATGGTGGATCAGCACCTAGAGATGACCTCTACAGCTCTGAATGTCAGCGGAGACCATGTCAACTAGATGAGTTCCAGAGACAGATCCCTTTCGAAGACCTCGTCACCTCGACGACCATCGGCACAAGACCACGGGAACCAGACGAGTCCTCTACACCAGTGTTGCAGGCTGGAATTAAACCACACCATGATGGTTTTGTCTGGCCAGAAGAGAACTGCCCCCCCACCCCCACCCCCACCCCCACCAACTGAGCCTAGTTTGTCCCAAGGTTTTTTCTGCATTTTTGTCACCGATGGAGTTTTGGTTCCTTGCCATTGTCTGCTTTGGCTTGCTTAGTTGGGGATGCTTGACTGATTGCACAGACACTATTGGACGAGAGCTGAATTGGATGATGACATCACTGAATTATAATGAACTGACTTTATCTGGAAAAAATTACTCTGTTATTGCCTTCTTGCTGTCACGAATATGGACTGTCTGTGTGTGTTTTCCCTCGTGTGTGACATGTCCATATTTGTTTTTTCCGGTTCCTGTATCCATTGTGTGTTCATTGTTTCCAGGTGTATCTCATTATTAGTTCATCCTCCTCACCTGTCTGCCCCTCGTTATCTGCCCTATTTGAGTTCTAGCCTGTTCCATTCTTCCTTGTCCGGTATTGAACGTCTAAGAAGTGCTACGTGTGTGTCCTTCCTGTGGATTAATAAAGACTGTTTTTTGGTGTTAACTCATCGTCTCCTATTTCCTCGTTCCAACACAGTAGGCGATTGTGACACTTGCATTATTGCCAATCTATTTTCCTGTTAAACACTGTAAAGCTGCTTTGACACAACCAGTATTGTATAAAGCGCTATACAAATAAAGGTGACTTGACTTGACTTGACTTTTTTTGAGAACTTTGGGAACTTCTCATACCCTTTTTATTTTATGCTAATTTAATTTCTGTCATGACAACTCTCGGTGGGATTGGCATGGTAATATACATGACAATGTTAATGTATTTGGTCTTGGCAGAATAGATCTGCTATGCTGCTGCTGCGGCAGAGCATGTACTGAGACTGTGTCATGTGCTGCTGCTGTGAGCATGTAAGAAATATTGCTGCTGCAAATATAACATACATGAAATAACCCCCATATAGCATACATGAATTACCTCGTAGCAGATCTATACAGGTGGAGCTGGGGAAGGTGGAGGGTTTCTGAAACAAGTTGCAACAGCTATGGCAAGCACTAGTCATATATTTGAATGTTGAGCAGCGAGCTCATTGGCTACCGATACAGGAGAGAACAATCAGCTGTGCCATGTGATAATGATGTCATTAGGTCAGATTGAACTAGACCTATCAGACGGCACCATCTAGAGTTTCACGCCAGAACTCTGTATATATCTGCATTTATCAAGCTCAACTTTCATCCCTGTAACCCAAGTTATTGTGCGATTTTTGCAATTTTAAGATTGTAGGAGAAATTAACTTTAAGAAAATAAAAACACACCAACATTTAGCCCCAAACCAGCTAACCTTAAATAATTTAGGCTAAATCTGCAGTTCCGTTACTCATTCTGGATATTTTCAGGGAAAGTAAACCACACATTTAGATTTTAAACAGACCCAACTGCGAGAGGCTTTGTTCATGTAAACACTTGATTACAACAGACAGTAGCATTGGATAAACTGCCAATGACGATGCAATGAAGTTTGAGCAGTGACAGCAAACAGCGGAGGATGAAGGGTAAAGAATCCAACAGCTAAGTCCAGGTGATATAACACTTCTGTTGAGATTAAACAATGCAATTGAGTCAGCAAGGAGATCTTGTCCTTCATCCATCTAATTGGTTAAAGGTGTGGATGATCATAGCTCAGGTGAGTGTGAACGGATAATGGAATGAGGTGGAGATCCTGACAGAGACGTGACAGACATTTATTTTGATGCTTTTACCCAAAAAGCTCATGTAATATTTAGTTTGATCTCATGAGATTGACATGCAACATAAGGGTTAAGCACTACTGTCACTAGCCATTTGTTGAAAAAGAATAAAAGAGGATTTGTAAGAGATTTAGGGCATATTTTGTGCATTTTTTATTAAAAGTGCCATGTACGTTCATGCACAGCCTTCTTTAACAGGCTCCTCTAACTGGTGTATAACATATATGGTCCTTCTCAACATCTCTAGGTCTCTGGATCCTTGTGGATCCTCAGAGGCCATTGAACACAATTCAGATCTCCTTAATATCACTCTGCTCCTTTACTCACTTCCTCGAAGGCTAAAGTGAGCATATTCCTTTTCTTATTTAAAATGTGGACCTATAAATCATCTGCCAAAAAAAAAAAATGACAGAAAAGAAATACATTGGATACTAATAGTCTAAAGATGGCCACAATGTCTATTCTTTTATTTATAAAAAAAAATAGTTCTGTGTGACTATGTGAAGATGTGTATGTATGTATGTGAGAGAGATTACTTTAAGACAGAACTTCATCTGTCTTCTTCATTCTCTCACAAACAGTTCCTACCTTGGAGAAACCAAAATAGCTTTAAGACTTTTAGACTGTTCATCTATTTTAAATAAGCTTTGGGGCTTCATTTGGTCGAGAGTCAATTAAGACTTATCCTACAGGGAAATCAGTTTATGAGTCTCAGTTAAAGATTTTGAAGGCAAGTGAAATCTGATACAAACCTTCATCTATAACACTTTCTTTTGATTGAGAGTAACTGATGTCATTTAAATTGTAAGATGGAGCAAGATTATATACAGTCAGATCAGATAATGGCTGATGTATGCTCTTACATAAAAACAGGTGCACTGTAGAAAAATAAAAAATAAAAGCGAGAGACAGAAGAAGTATTGAGACAATATAAATATTTTTTATCAGTCAGACTCACTTTATTTCTTCAGTTATCATTAATAAATTAAGAATGTGATTGCTACAATGTACTTATTGTGCACTGACTTGCACAATTACACTGTATTTTTATGTTATTACAATGTAATAGATCAGTAATTACACTATTAACTTTGAAACTTGAATCTATCAACTTCAATCGCTGCAAATGCAAATATCCTTGAACATTTTGCACTTAAAATAAAGTGGGGCATATTAATATATAATTTTTGCCAGCTAACTAATAAGGTTATATGGAGTTAATTGTAATTGTGGTGAGTTAATATCTTACATTCAGCAAAAAAAAAAAAAAGCTGCTTTTGCCAAGCAACAGTTGGCAGGTTGAGCATACGCGAAGGAAAGGAACCACCCACTAAAGATTTTTTTTTATTTTTTTTACAGTGTGGCATAGGTGAAATACGAATTCAATATGTTCAACTCAAAATGAGAATATTTTGTTCCCTGAAGGTGAGGAATACAATTATTTTGGAATAGGCAAGATATTATGTTGCATCCTACTCAACCTTCGTGGCCTGAATTACCAAAAATGTATGAAGATGAGGATTTTCACATGTTCTGTCAATATAAGGTGGCATTATTTATCAGTGTTTTTCAGAACTGTTCTCTATGGTATCTGATCAAAAAACATGGCTGAGATGGAAAATACTCAACAATGTTCTTATGACTGTTCATTTTCTCAACTGTGCACGCATCTTAACTTTCTCAGGAACTACCTGACATGCCCTCCAACTAACAGGATATTTAAGGAGCGTATGATGCATTCAGTCATGACTCTGAGGCTTCGTAATGGTGAATGTTAATTTATTTTTTTTCTTAATAATTTACCTGTTTGTTTGGAAATAAGGCAAGTAAATGTGAGAAAGAAAGAACAAACTTTGTAAAAGGGAAAAAGGTAAAATGGAAAAAATAAATTGAAGTTTTATAATCGATTTAATAAAATTTGAGCCAAATAATTGTGAATCTCATGTTACAAACAAAGCAAAAAGAAAGTGATTCTTTCTTAAAATAAATAAATAGATCTTACTGTATGTGATAATGTAGCATTCTGTCTTCAAAATTAAAGCTTCTAAAGAATAACTGGTTGGTTTGTGCCTTACTTTTGATTACAAAAAGACATACTTTCTTGCAACCTAAGTGGACTCAAATGTCTAGGAGCACCGCAGTATGCATATGTGTAAATGGGATTCCAAAATGCAGAAAATCTATCTATCTATCTATCTATCTATCTATCTATCTATCTATCTATCTATCTATCTATCTATCTATCTATCTATCTATCTATCTCTAAAATCATGAAAAATCATTAAACCTTGCAATGGTGTGTTACAACAATTGTTCTTTACAAAAGTAGTCTTGTTTTAGCTGGCACAGACATGCAAGACAATTATGTTTAGATATTTGCTAATTAGGCCTATTTGTCTAGGGAAAATACGTTATTGCTTTTTGGAAGCAATCTTTAAAACAAGCAAACAATATTCCAGGGAATCACACTTTTGTCTGGCCTCTTGTTGTGACACAGCTAATCTATGAGCAATTTCTTCTAGTTAAAATTAGAATGTACTGTATCTCTAAGTTATTTGAGAGTATGTAAAATGAAGCAACAAAAGCTAATGCTATCATTTTGACATATTCTCTAGCAACAGTAGCTATGCAGAATTTGTTGTCAGATTTGTTATTTCTTGACAGTGTTTACATACAGTATATAACTTAGCAATGAGGGTATTTGTAAATATATAAGCCACTGGTCAAAGACGGAAAAAGGCTTCCACATCAACTGCCTGGAAGTGCTAGCAGTATGTCGAACCTGTCAGTTCTTCCTGCCAGTCCTAAAAGGACACCATGTGCTAATCCGATCGGACAACAGGTTCGTGGTGTCCTACATAAATCGCCATGGAGGCATCTCCTCGAAGCGTCTCTTCACTCTGGTAGAGCGCCTCCTGGAATGGGATCAACTCAACCTGCGCTTGCTGAGAGCAGCGCATAAAGCGATAATGTTACCAAGGAGCAAATTGAACCAAGGAGCGGACATGTTACCAAGGAGCAATGTCCCCTCAGGGGAGTGGACGCTCCATCCACAGATGGTTCAGAGGATCTGGAAGATCTTCGTCGAGGCCGAGTTGGACCTCTTCACCTCAGAAGACAACTCTCACTGCCCAATTTATTTCTCAAAGACCAGGGACGCGTTGGCCCACGATTGGCCCAACCTCCTTCTTTATGCTTTTCCCCCGACCGCCCTGATCCCACAGGTAATCAGGCGAGTAAGGGAACAAAAACACAAGATTCTCCTGGTGGCCCCCCTTTGGATGAACCAGCTGTGGTCATCAGAGCTAACTCAGCTGTTGATAGCGGCCCCTTTGCCCGTTCCGCTGAGACGGGATCTCCTCTCTCAAGCGAATTGGGCAATATGGCATCCTCGGCCCGACCTATGGGCCCTGCACCTCTGGCCGCTCGAAGGGAGCCTTTGAGTCTTAAACACAATCGCAGAGGCTAGAGCCCCGTCTACGAGACGCCTCTACGCCTTGAAGTGGTCTTTTTTCTCCGCTTGGCGTCTAAACCGTGGCAAAGACCCTCATATTTACGATTTAACAGAGGTATTGTCATTTCTGCAAGAGCTGCTGGATAAGGGACGCTCCCCATCCACGCTCAAAGTCTATGCGGTGCGAGCGGCGTGGTCTGCTCACAAAGCTCCGGAAGCGGCGGTGGCCGCTCTCAGTTTCCCCGAAGCGGCGGTGCCCGCTCATGAGTTTCTCAAAGCGGCGGTGCCCGCTCACAAGGCTCCGGAAGCGGCGGTGGCCACTCTCAGTTTCCCTGAGGCGGCGGTGGCCACTCTCAGTTCCCCCGAAGCGGCGGGGCCCGGTCATGCCAGCCCGAAGGGGCCATTTGTTCCCGAGCAAGCTGAAAAGCTGCTGAATAATACTGAATAGAGCTTATATAGGAATGCCGCGATAGGTGTCGCATTCCTACAGGTAGATGTGATCAGCTGAGAATCAGCTGATGCATGCTTGGCTCACGTGACCTGCCAGAACTAACGCTAACACTTAACTTATGTATATATCTGTTTATAATACACATTTTAAAATTGCATTGCATACCTGCTGCTGCCATAAAAAAAGACACATTTCAAATGTTTACGTGCTTTTCTTCTTTTTCTGCTCACAGTCGCTGGAGTGGAGCAGTTATGAAGTATTTTTCTTTTAAATACTTTCCAGCATTTCAGAAATAAATTACTGTGGCGAAAGGAGGAGCTGGGGATGGAGGAGGGTCATTTGTTCCAGAGCAAGCTGAAAAGCTGCTGAATAATACTGAATAGAGCTTATATAGGAATGCCGCGATAGGTGTCGCATTCCTCCAGGCAGATGTGATCAGCTGAGAATCAGCTGATGCATGCTTGGCTCACGTGACCTGCCAGAACTAACGCTAACGCTTAACTTATGTATATATCTGTTTATAATACGCATTTTAAAATTGCATTGCATACCTGCTGCTGCCATAAAAAAAGACACATTTCGAATGTTTACGTGCTTTTCTTCTTTTTCTGCTCGCAGTCGCTGGAGTGGAGCAGTTATGAAGTATTTTTCTTTTAAATACTTTCCAGCATTTCAGAAATAAATATGTATGCAAGTTACACCGAAGTACAACAGTTACCGTACGGTGTTCGGGAGTGCTCAAAAAGGGTTTAAACATTGAATTTTGAATCGATTTCTTCTCATAAACTCAGAGATGTGGATTCAGATGCCAATTCAATTACCACATGACCTTGGTGTTTGTCAAAAAACAGCAGGTAATTCGGCCGGACAGCGAGGCCCAGCCAGCCGCCTCACAAATATCTGCAATGGACACACCACTGGACCATGCCACAAAATGACTCACAGACATGTTATTAAATAATGATGCTGGTTGTTTAAAATAAGTTTAGGTTAATACATGGAAATCAATTTTTGAAACTATAGAATATTAGTGGAAAATGACAAAGGATCTCTGAGACAATTTCAAATAAACGTGTTTGCTGTTTATTAACTGGCAAGCTCTAGATGTTCAGAAAAAGTATCTTATTAAATTGGATTTATGAAATTGCAGAGGTGACGTGCTTTGTGGAATAGATGAGGTCAGAGTGCAGAGGTTCACCATGGTGCATGACAGTGCAATTCCTGCACTACTTTGTAACCTCTTCTAAAACATTATGCAGAAAGAAAAGCAAACTCTGACTAATGATAAAAATAAAGACATAGGAAATAGATTTTGTTTTAGTTTTCTATTTATTATTATTATTATTGTCACTTAATGATGTTCAAATGACGTGCTGAGTTTGCTCCTAGTACTAATCCAGGATCTTCTCTCTTAATCCAGCTCATCAAAGCATGACACACACTTCTATCTTCTTGTAGAGAGCCAGCCTGGCTGCTTTAACTAGCTCGCTGCAGTGCTGCCACATTTCTATTCAACCCAATAACTGAGAAAAGTGGAAGCTATTATGCATTCTTTAACGCTTTTTTAGATTTTTAGTTACGTTATTTATTTATTTACTATGATATAACAGTTAGAATTTATAAGAAAGTTAACAAGTAATTAGTAACTAATAAACTTATTTTCTCTCAGCTTCTCAATAAAACAACAACATTAAAAACACTGAATCAATGCTGTTCATTTTCCTGTTTGAGACAATGTTTGTCTCTGTTTAACCCCTGAACTACTGTAACACAAGGTGAACTCTGCGATCAGGAAGAGCAGGATCCAAATGCAGAAACTTGGAAATTAGACAAAATGCCGAACCAGAACTGAGAACACTAATGAGACAAGACCTGCCATATCAAGACCCAACAATGAATACAGGAAACACAAGGGCTTATATACACAAGGAATAGCTGTCTAATACACCACAGGTAAGAACAATAAGGGGGACAGGTAACAAAAGGCACAAGGACAGGTACTATATTTCACTTAAGTGGCAACTCCTGATGCTCTAAAACACAGCAATGCTGATGGAAATCACACCAGTGGAATGGAAGTTGGGCCAGGACCATGAGACCACAGGATGCAATGGTGGAGCAAGAGACATTGGAATGATATTGGAACGGAATTGCAGGGGATGACTGACTGTGGGAGAAAAGGCAGGGACAGCATGAATGACTGAAACGGAACAGGTTAGGTGCTCAGGTTTCTCTGGGGCTGATACAAACTCTACGGGGGATGCCACCACCTCTAGAGATGCTGTAGCAGATGTCGGGAGACCATGGGGCACTGGTGGAGCAGGAGACCACCATGGCGGATCAAGGGACCACAGGGGTGCCAGACGAGCAGAAGACCACTACGGAAAAGCAGGAGGAACAGGAGACAACCAAAGCTGAAGTGAAAACCACCACGGTGGAGCCAGCAGAGCTGAGAACCACAGGGCGCCACTGGGACTGGAGACACCATGGTGGAACTGATGGAGCAGGAGACCACCATGATAGAGCCGGCAAAGCTGGGGACCATGGCAGAGATGGAGCCACCATGGTGAAACTAGCAGAACAGCCTCCATGGCCATGGCAGAAAAAGCAGGAACAAGCTCCATGGCCATGACAGAACAGGCAGGGTGTTCGAACTCTGGGACTGCCTCCCTGGCTGTGGCAGAGAGATCATGAGTGGATGCTACCCCCTCAGGGAAAGGGTCTGATGGAGAAGTGTGTGTGTGTGGCCCAGACATGCAAGATGGCAAGAGCCATGACTGACAATGCTGACCAAAGGGGAAGAACCGTCGGCGTTATAATTTTTTTTTCATAAGGTAATAGAGTTTCTTTTTTGCACCTATTCCTAATAAAACATTACTATTACTAGTCATGTACAGTGTGTAAATATTTATGACTGTGTTAAGTGTAGTCTACAGGGCACTATGAAGTAACAAGAAAATATACTAGTGGTTTTGGGAAACACTAAATATATTTAGGTAATGATGGAGCATTCAACCATAGCTGGCTATGGTTAGTAATACTTTCTGGATACGCCCCCTTGATGATGTTTCAAACCAGGGTGTTTTTTTTGTTTGCTCGTAAGAAATGATCAGTTTCTGCTCTTGATCAGAAGTTATTTTTATTGTTTTCTTTTTTAATCTCATTAAGTCAAGTCAAGTCACCTTTATTTATATAGCCCTTACATTGTGTCAAAGCAGTTTTATAGTGTTAAACAGGAAGAACGTGTGCTGATAATGCAAGACAATAGAAAACAGTCAGTTTATCAGTTACAGTTAGTTCATTGTTGATTCAGTGATGTCATTGTCCAGCTCAGTTCAGTTCTCTTCAAATAGCATCTGTGCAGTCAACAATGTTGCCAGAAATTGTGTCCCCAACTAAGCAAGACAAAGGCACAGTAGCAAGGAATCAAAACTCCGTCTGTGACAGAAATGGAGAAAAAAATCCTTGGGAGAAACCAGGATCAGTCAGGGGGCCAGTTCTCCTCTAGCCAGACAAAACCAGCATGGTGTGCTTAATTCCAGGCTGCAACACAAGTCAGATTGTGCAGAGGACTCGTCTGGTTCTCGTGGTCTTGAGCCGATGGCCGACGAGGTCTTCAGAAGAGATCTGTCTCTAGGGTTCCTCTAGTTGACATGGTCACCGCTTGACATAAAGGTCATCTCTAGGTGCTGATCCACCATCTGGACTGGATCCAGGTGACTGCAGTAACCATCTGATCTGGATACGGACTGGATCTGGATGCTATGGTAAATCACATTTAATTCTAATTAAAATGTATTTTCACAAATAATTTTCAAATAAGTTCCAACACTACCACTATCTTTCTTACATGAGCATGAAATGACATATAGGCATATTACAACAACTAATTTTATTCTTATTCTTGTTATTAAAGTTATTATTTTGACCCAACATCTCAAAAAAAAAAATTTCCAAGTCAAAATTTTTATTTAATGTGAATCAACCAGATTACGATAGGTTACACAATTGAAAATATTTTTTTGATTACGATAGGTTACACAATTGAAAATATTTTTTTAAGGATCAGTAGAAATGAATCCTTAAATTAACAACGGCATTACCAGTTTTTAACAGTGTGCTAATTTAAAGGCCAAACTGCCTTTTCTAGGTTGAGACATCTCTTTCCTTTCTTCCTTTTGTTTATTCCACACTCTTTCATAACTGAGAATAGACATGGGTTGAGCACACAATTTGGAGATAAATCGGTCTGGCGATTCAGTCATTCATGAAATTCTGCTCGCTGTAATGAGTCATGCTTGTCTTACTCACCCACAGTGTTTTGAGTAACGCGTTACAAAAGTAATGCATTACAGTAACTGATTAATTTTTGCTGTAACGCAGTAGTGTAAGGCATTACTAATCAATTTTCAGTAATATTTTACTCGGTACATGTTCAGTAACGCATGCGTTACAACACACTTTTAGCCCAAAATTGAATTGTTCAAAGAAAAAAAACAACAAGACATTAACGAATCAAAAATGCCGCAAGTAAGTTCAATTTCCTGTTCGTGGTCAGTAAATAGCCGCGTGTGGTGTCCAAGTTTGTAAATAAAGACTAAACGACAGTTTCTGATATATTTGTTTAGCGATTTATTTCATTCATCTCCCTGTCGCTGGTGGAACTTTGTATTGTGTGACGTAGTCCAAGGAAGGCGTGTTTAGGGCGAGTTTTACAGGAGTGCCGTGAGGCTACTGGCCCGACAGTGGAAACGTGGCATGATTTCGGCCTCTGTGCTCGAGGTTCGAGGCTATTAGCCCCGCCCGGCTCGCACTGACCAGTGGAAAAGCGGCTAATGGGTGAAGATGGCAGAAGACTGTACATGCGCGAGATGCATGTATGCGCATCTTGTCATGGCATTAGAGTTTAGTCATGTTGTGTCTAATATGAATAGACCCAAGCTATTCACAGATATTGCCAGATCATCACTTTACCTCTACCATACTTTTAACAGACTTGGATCGTTTGTGATTCTGGCTGTCATCCTTTCTTGCATTGTCTTGAGCCTTCACTTTGCCAGTTATAAGCTATATTGTTAGTAGCCTGGATAGCCCAGTCATTATGCTACATCATATCGCCCTCTACTGGATGTAAAATGCTCTGCAGTACATTTTGTCATTTTAGAATGTTAAAGCTGCAGTCCATAACTTTTTTTTTTTTAAATGATCGGAAATCAATATTTGAGCAAGTGCATAACCAGCCAGTGTTCAAAACTATCGCCTTGCTTTGGCCCGATTCAAAACGGTTATCTTATAATAATGTTTTCTAACTGAAGAAAGACATTGGAGATGGCGCCGATGATGATGGCGGCCTCCGTGGGCGTGCTCTGCAGTTGTTTTTGTTAGTTTGTCCTGTCTTTAGTTATATCCCTGCAATCAGTTTCACCAGAGACGAATTGTTGGACATTCGGCACTACACATCACCCGATATATTACCAGTTTTTGACTATTCTGATGTTTTGCTGGACATAGTAGTTGGCGGAGCAGCTGCGCTGATCAAGCGCTTCAGGACGCGCAGACGGAGGAAGCGAGCCGGCGCCCTCGTGAAGCTCAGGCAGCACGGATTTCGAACGCCATTGCCTAGCATCCATCTGGCGACCCTCCGCTCTCTACCCAACAAAACGGACGAACTCCTTCTGCTCTCCCGGAAAAATAAGGATTTCTCACACTCTGCTGCTCTGTGTTTCACAGAAACCTGGCTGAATGACGCCATACTGGACAGCGTGTTAAATCTGCCAGGCTTTCAGCTGTTTAGAGCAGATCGCGTGGCGGTGGGACATGCTTTTACATCAACGAAAGGTGGTGGACAGATGTAACCGTGTTAAAGAAGATGTGCTGTTCAGATCTAGAAATCTTTTAGATTTCCTAAAAGAATTTGCAGATTTCCTCTCAGACCTATTGGTTACTGTTGATAAAGCGCTAATTGTCTGAGATTTTAACATTCACGTTGATAATACAAATTATGCATTAGGACTTGCCTTTACTGACCTAATAAACTCTTTTGGAGTCAAGCAAAATGTCACCGGGCCCACTCATCATTTTAATCATACGCTAGATTTAATTATATCACATGGAATTGATCTTACTGATATAGATTATCGTACCTCAAAGTGATAATGTTACTGACCATTTCCTTGTATCGTGCATGAACAAGCTACAGGTAGTCCAAAATGCAGTGGCTAGAGTCCTTACCAGGTCAAGAAACCTATTATCATATTACCCCAATTTTACAGTCTCTGCACTGGCTACCTATTAAGTTCCGTATCAGTTACAAAATATTATTACTTGCCTATAAGGCCCTTAATGGGTTAGCTCCTGCGTACCTAACTAGTCTTCTACCACGCTACAATCCATCACGCTCCCTAAGGTCGCAAAACTCTGGACTTTTGGTAGTTCCTAGGATAGCAAAGTCCACTAAAGGAGGTAGAGCTTTTTCGCATTTGGCTCCCAAACTCTGGAATAGCCTTCCTGATACCGTTCGGGGTTCAAACACACTCTCTCTGTTTAAATCTAGATTAAAGACACATCTCTTTGGCCAATCATTCAAATAATGCATATCATAATCTTGTACTGCAGTTATATCTGATCAAATGCACATTATTATTCTTTAGTTTGGGTGAAACAAATAAATTTTGCTTGGTTGGAACAGGAGCTACGCTAATTATGTCTCTATTTGTTTCTCTGTTTTTGCCATAACTAGGATTTACACAAGCTTCAGTCTGGATCTGGAACACCTGAGAAGAGATGATGCCAACCCCTCATAGGACCTCAGATAATGACAACCCTGAAACAACATACAGAACTACCACATTTTGTTATAAGTTTGATTGCATCATATAATAATTGCTGTTAATAGTGTTCATCGTCTGTTTGATTACGTCTTTAATTGATTTTTCCATACATTTCTGCCATATGTACATTGACTGGCAGTCACCACTGACAAGCTACCACTAAATATTGTAGAAACATAATTTGCTGTAAAGTTGCTTTGCAATGATTTGTATCGTGAAAAGTGCTGTACAAATAAACTTGAATTGAATTGAATTGAATTTTCATTAACTGTAAGCCTGTCTACTCGCCGCAGGAGTTTTGCTCGTTCATTCTCGTCAGTGTTTACATTCTTCCGCAAGCTCACGTGAGCTCAGCTTTACAGAAACTCGCTGATCAGCTCACACTGACAGAACAACAACACCCAAACTCTGTTTTAATCATTCTTCGGGACTTTAATAAAGCAAATCTCTCCCGTGAACTGCCAAAATACAGACAGCACATCACATGTCCCACCAGAGACAGTAATTTATTGGTTCACTGTTACACCACAATAAAGAATGCAAATCACTCTGTCCCACGGGCAGCTTTGGGGCTCTCTGATCACTGTTTGGTTCATCTTATACCGACCTACAGGCAGAAACTGAAATCAGCTAAACCTGTATTAAGGACTGTAAAAATATGGACTAATGAAGCAGAGCAGGATTTACAAGCTTGTTTTGACCTCAGAGACTGTAACATCATATATCAGTTTCTGTGAAGATATGTGCATTCCTACCAGGACTCATTTAACCTACAACAACGACAAGCCATGGTTCACTGCAAAACTCAGACAGCTCCGTCAGGCCAAAGAAGATGCTTACAGGAAGGGGAA
>NW_015505489.1:1189886-1190870 GCF_001515645.1 Sinocyclocheilus grahami
CTCCCCCCACTCACCATCATGGACAGCACTGTGACTGCAGTGGAGTCATTCAGGTTCCTGGGCACCACAATCTCTCAGGACGTAAAGTGGGACACTCACATTGACTCCATTGTGAAAATGGCCCAGCAGAGGTTGTACTTTCTTCGCCAGCTGAGGAAGTTTAAGCTGCCACAGGAGCTGCTGAAACAGTTATACTCTGCTATCATTGAATCCATCCTGTGCACTTCTATAACTGTCTGGTTCAGCTCAGCTAACAAATCTGACCTCAGAAGACTACAGAGGGTAGTCCGGACTGCTGAGCGAATCATTGGTACAACCCTCCCTTCTCTTCAAGAACTGTACTCATCCAGAGTGAGCAAAAGGGCTGGCAAAATCACTCTGGACCCCTCACATCCAGCACACTCCCTCTTTGAACTGTTGCCATCTGGTCGACGCTACAGAGCACTGAGCACCAGAACGACCAGACACAGGAACAGTTTCTTCCCTCAGGCAATCATCTCATGAACACTTGACAATAACTGTGGAACACACAACACTATTTATACACTCATACATTTATTTATCTAACACTTAAACTTAGTCTACACCTCAAATTTGCACATAATATACCTGTACATACAAAACTGACAATTGTCAATTTATATATTGTTATTCCTTATTTACTTGTTCTATTTTTAATTTTTTTATTCTTCTTTTATTATCTGTGTTTTTGTTCTGTCGCTGTCATTCTGTTGCACGAACAGAAGCTTCTGTCATGAAAACAAATTCCTCGTATGTGAAAACATACCTAGCAATAAAGCTCATTATAATTCTGATTCTGATTCTAATTTGAGTGGTACGGGTAGGTTTTCGATGGAAATTTGAGCATGGCACTGCGTCATTACGTCACGTCTGTAAACATAAAGAAGTTGTCCCGGCTACTAGGCTATCGCATGTGAGGATCCTGCAGGTGGCGGATCGTTTATAGCCTTTTCTCACAGCAGC
>NW_015505489.1:1190903-1191164 GCF_001515645.1 Sinocyclocheilus grahami
ATCCATAAAGGATTATGTGTTTATGAAACACATGTGAATGAAATTAAATTATATTGCAGTTATAAATGTGCTTCTGATTACAGATAGCCTGGGATTACAAAGATTTGTATTTTAAAGAAAACCAGTTCGAAGGGAGCATAATTTGCTTTTTGAGTTAAAAGAATTTCTTAATATGAAATTCGAAGAGTATGACAATTAGATTAGACAGTGCAGAAATTGAAATCTACACGCCAATACACACTATACTCATAGTCACGCAAT
>NW_015505489.1:1192413-1226034 GCF_001515645.1 Sinocyclocheilus grahami
TCATAGTCACGCAATACTGATGTTGTTAACATCAATCATTTGAGAATAAAGTATAACAATATTAATAATTTGAACGGTTTGATGCGATATGAGCTAACCGAGTTTTAGATTTAATCACCATTGGTAGCGAGATTTATGGTAATGCTTTTTTCCTCAGTTGGTCAGAACAAACGTGGCAGACTTGTTACTTACTTGTTCAGATGGCAATATACAGTGACAATTCTTATTTGGGTCATATTCCAAGACGTAGGCTAGAATCTGTGATTGCGAAGTACAGTAAATATCCACACCGGTGCGGTGACTGACTGCCACACATACTCTTCAGAACATTAGATTCATCCACGCTGGAGCCATGCCGACTCACAAACCATGCAAGCTAGATAATTCCGCTCACAGCTGCAATTCCAGGTTTTCAAACAGAGATGGCAAAAAAGAGGCAAAACTTTTCCCTCAATAAATTCCTAATTTGCTGCTTATTAATAGTTAGTAAGGTAGTTGTTAAGTTTAGATATTGGGTAGGATTAGGGATGTAGAATAAGGTCATGTAGAATAAGGCATTAATATGTGCTTAATTACTACTAATAAATGGCTAATATTCTAGTAATATGCATTCTAACAAGCAACTAAGAGACCCTAAAATGAAGTGTTACCTGAAGTTCTATTTCTCTAGTTATTTTGGTGAAAGTAACTCAAAAGTAATACAGTAGTCATGTTATGCATTACAATTCTGAGACGGTAATATTGTAAGGTAAGGAATTACTTTTAAATAACAGTAACAAATAATCTGTAATGTATTACAGTTTGCAAGTAACTTGAACAAAACTGCTCACCTACGGTCTAATTTCTGAACACTACAGTGACATGCTAGACCTCACTTATGACACTGGTGTCGTGAAGATAAAAGAGCATGTGAAGTTCTGTAATAAGTGGATGGAACCACTATAGATTGAATTCTATCTGATTCTGTGCAGCACTTAAAAAGACAATCTGATACTGCTGGAAATGGTCTCCTGGTCAAAAAAAACAACAACAACAGCACGGGACTTTGTGAAAGAATGAAAGAAATCAAACTAAATCAGAAAGAATGAACTCCAACAATCACACCTTTGTAAAGACCAAATATTAACACTGACTTTTTAGTTATCTTAGATCAACGGAATAGTGCTGAAATAGCCTTTTTTTTCCAAGTGTTTGTATGATATTAATAGTTTAAGAGATGCATTTTGCTCTCTATTTCTCATGTAAAATATGATTATAGCTCAATTAATATAAATGAATATAAACACAAAAATATACATAAATAATATCAATAGTCATAATGCTAATAATGCAAATAAATCAAACAGTGGCATAAACCTACTTTTATACAGCTTAACAAATCTTGGAGTTACGTAAACTAAACTGTTGGCAAAAATGATGGCAAAATGTAAGTCATGTCAACTTGACATTTCAAGTACAAGGCTATTAGGGGAGACCAGGGATGACAATTTTTGCTCTAACATCAGTAACTCAGTGTTATTACGTTGATGTAATTTTCAAAGATATATCTGCTGCAAATTAAAGTTATTTTAAAATATCCTACTCATCCCTAAACTAGGTAAATTAACATCACTTACAAAGAGAGTTATTACAGTCTACCCCAGTACCAGGTGAGGTGTAGGTGTGGTGTATTGTAACACTAGAGAACATGGAAAGTGTAATAGGCGCACATCCAAAAATTTTAGGCGGGTGCTCGATCACATAGAGCACGTCACTGTCAATAAACAAAAATCGGCACACTTCCACTACTGCTCTCAAAAATATCTGCCTGATGAAGATCTTAGGGTCGAAACGCTGTGATTTAAATAAACTTCATTTTTGAGCGCAGTAGTGGCAGTGTGCCGATTTGTGTTTATTGACAGTGTGCCGATTTGTGTTTATTGACAGTGAAACACTAAAGAACATGGACATGCAAAAATGTACATGCATTTTTGTTAATCAAATGCATTTGTTCAAAATTATTTTTATACCAAACCTAATCAACCCCTTAGGCTACTTCAACTCCACACATTTCATTTAAAGCAATATAATTCAAAAAGAAAGAAAAAGAAGAAAGACATTCACATTTTTTATTTTATTTGAGCAAACAGATAAAAAAATAAGAATTAAAATGGAATAAAAAAATATTAACAGTGTGAGTTAGTCATTTTCACTGTAATTTTCGACTCATATATTGTTCTTTTCCCCCCACTTTCATCTAGGTAAAAATAATGAGTAAATATGATATTTCTAATTAAATACGAGAATATTCTTTAGATGACATCCAGTTCTGTCACTTTTTAAAACATCCATTAAGTTTTCCTAAATTGTTCTACTTGTAAGTCACTTTGGATAAAACCATCTGCTAAAATAATAAGTGAAAATGTTAATTCCTCAGACACAGATTTGTACTGTCACCCCAAGTGGATGATATTATAGTATTATTTTTAACTGTACCTGTAAGTACCTGTTGGACTGATGGTGTTAAAACCCATCATGTGTGACAAGCATCCGTGACCAGGATGTTTGGTTACAGCTGATTTGAAAATTCTGCTGTCTCATTAAACTGAAAAACTGCCCTCACAACAAGTTTATGCTCAATGTATGCAAATCCTTATATTTGAGATCCAAGACTGAATATTATTTAAATGCATTTTCCAACATCCGTGAACGGACATGGCAGCTTAAATGGTCTGTAGCTTTATCATCCAAATTTGGTGTCTTTCTGAAACACTGTTGTGTTAGATCATTTTAACTTTTATTAACTCTAAGCCTGACTTAGAGCCGATCCACGTCATCTCACCACCTCATCCTTACAGCGTTCCACTTCATTTCAGAATCTGCCAATATCTCTTTAACAAGCAGAAACCTCAGGTCAAAATATCAGCAAAAGAGATATTCTGCTGAAAGTCAGAGACCCTCCTTCATTCAAAACTCATAGATGCAAGAAAATGACAAGTTTAATATATGGAAAAGAACATGATATTCAAATACAATAATGTTGAGAAACGTCAATACTGCTATTCATTTTTTTCCAGTGGTTCTTCCCTTTCTTTTCAAATCAATTCAATTCAATACAAATTTATTTGTATAGAGCTTTTCACAATACACATTGTTTTAAAGCAGCTTTTAGAGTGACAATTTAGAGTGATCTGTTATCAGAAGTGAATGTGTCGAAGTAATGTACATTTCACAATTCAAGGTAATGGAATCATACAGTTAGCTAATATTAATGAATTTCAGGCGTGACCATAATGATTAAACATACAGAAAATTTGACAGCTGTGCATATCGATTCAAGTTGGCATCATCTGGGGTCCTCGCAGGGGTCAGCATCATCTCTTCAAAGGTGTTGGGTCATCTGAAGTCTTTCTATGAGGCTGGATCCACTTTCTGTCTGGAGAGTGAATAAAAGATCATATGAAAGTCAGTCTTCAGGACGCAGCTTTTAGAGTGACAATTTAGAGTGATATGTTATCAGAAGTGAATGTGTCGAAGTAATGTACATTTCACAATTGAACAGTTCAAGGTAATGGAATCATACAGTTAGCTAATATTAATGAATTTCAGGCAGAAGCTCATTAAAGTGATTATTACAAGTGTGACCATAATGATTAAACATACAGAAAATTTGACAGCTGTGCATATCGATTCAAGTTGGCATCATCTGGGGTCCTCGCAGGGGTCAGCATCATCTCTTCAAAGGTGTTGGGTCATCTGAAGTCTTTCTATGAGGCTGGATCCACTTTCTGTCTGGAGAGTGAATAAAAGATCATATGAAAGTCAGTCTTCAGGACACAAAAAGATACAAAAGGAGATTTATCTAACTAACTTCACCTTATATTTTCTAACTCGAGAGACTCAAGATGGTGGTACACTGGAGAAATCTAACACCTTCATGCAGCTTGCTATATATTGTACCAAGATCAAAACATCAATACAGTTTACACAAGCAACTAAACAGTATTGGTGACCACTGACTTCCATTATATTGACACATTTCTCAAAATATCTTATTTTATGTTCCGTATATATAAATATATATACAGTGTCCATATAATGGAAGTCAGTGGTCACTAATGCTGTTTAGTTGCCAAGATTTTTCAAAGCATATTCTTTTGTGTTCCACAGAAGAGATTCATGCAGGTTTGAAACAACATGAGGGAGATCTTTAGGTGAACTACCTCTTTTAAGTTTTTGTGATATTTTGTAATTAACTTGTAAATGAATTCTCATGTTGCTAGGTCAATTCAGAAATATAGCTAAAAAGGTTGTCTTTTGACTCTTAACAGTATATTTGTTGCTATCTGAGGCTGTGATGAAAACCTTTGTGTCTTCGTGTTCAGTCAAGCAAGATTCCATCACCGGTCAAGAGTGTAGGGACATACTGCGTTCCTGTTTTTTTCGGCAGTGATTTGATTCCTATGGACATAGTAGAGAAAACATTATGATGCAATCAGTTTTCTGCATCTCAAGCAAAGACTATTCCTATTCTTGGCCACCGAGAGCAGCCAGGCTATTCAGTGACCCAAATGGAACTCCATCTCCACCTCAACCAGAGCAGGTGATGCTGGAGAGAACAAAGCTGAAAACTATTTTGACAATGTAAATTGAAATAGCTTATTTTGACCCTCTGAAATAATCTGTTTCTCTCCCTTTTATGAATTCAATTTTAATCAGAAATTCAATTAAGTGATTATATGCCTGCAGGATTATTTATTGGCAGCTGCACGGTTTTGCACACATATTTGCCTATAATCTAATGTACATATTCCCTGTACATAATATGAAATCCATCCAATGGGCAAAACAAGCACTTGACATTCCATCCCCCTTGGGCAAGCATGCACGTAGCATCTGACATCATTTCCTCTGTTGACAGCTGCCGCACTTATCAATGATCACTCTAATAAATGCATTAATCACCTCTAATAATGCTCGCTGTTCAATTGATCAGCGACAGACAGTGTCAGTTTAGCTCTTGGGTTATTTAACTAATGGCTTCCTGGAGCAGATCTCACGTCAGGTTCACACTAATAAATCAGAACGCTGACGTGGAACATGTTCTTCCTGTGATTAAGGAGAAAGTAAATATAGTTTATGAAGAGTTTGAACTTTGCTCTGCTAAAGATGTTCGAAACTGTGAAGTAAAACTACACTGCAAAATACATAAAAAAAATTGTTATAAAAAAATGTTTTGTATGTATTATAACTACAAATTATAAAAACAACACATTAATACATATTAAAAGATTAAATAAACTGTAAAATTAAATATATATATATATATGTTTAATAAGTAACAATTAAAATCATTTTAAGGGTCAGATCAGATATAGAAATACATCTTTAAGCAGAGCAGCAACACAAACATGTGTACTTCCTGAACAATAACAGGCAGGAATTGTTTCCGATGCCTGATTAAACCCATGTGACAGCTCTGTATTACCAGAAATCTTTGTTGTTTTATTTGCTGCTTTCATATCTCTCCAGACACTTTGACATTTGCATGCCAGCACACACACGTTTCAGTAAGCAAATTTGCGTTGACTGAAATGTACCTGACTTTTGATGACGTTCTTCTCTTTTTCCATCCAGACAGATATGAGAGCACTTAAAGCCTCCAGGGGCATTTTCACGCACTGCCATATTGCCTTCGGTCTGTTGGGTCCTTGTCTTGTTCATCAGTTCTTATCTACTCAAGTGTTTTTCTCAGACTGCCAGCATCCGGCCTGCAGGCTTCAAAAATACATTATACTTTCTTCCCCTCTGCAGTGTCGAAGAGATGACAGAAACATGTTGTAAATGAGCTTTCCACACGAGAAAGATCAAATAAACCAACTTTAACATGCTGAGATATGGTCCAAGTGTGTACCTTACAGTGATGCAAAATGACAAAAACAGAGGAATATTTGAATGAAAACAGTATTTAAATTGAATTAATATGTTGTCATATTTACTCATTTTATTTAGACTAAAATGATGTCTTTAGTCAATGAAATTTCAGTTTGTGCAAAATTAAACCAAATGTTACATTTTTTTTATATTAAATATTATGTAAAAAAAAACTGTGCGAAAATTCTTCCTTGTGAAATTACATAATAATTCATTATTGCAATACAACTTTGCAACTACATGCCAACTAACTCTCAGATTATTTGTATATTGTTAGGTTAGGTTTAGGTTTAGGGTTAGGGTTAGAAGAATAAGCTGACTTGCACTTATAGTTGTACTTATAGTCAGTAGTATATCTGTTGGGGGATCATAAAAATTTTATCATCAAATTGGACCATCAAAGTTTTAGGAGATATTAAACAGGCAGTCTACTAATACTCTCATTATAGTTAGTAGAATGTCTAAATAAAATATATATATATATATAGAATCCACTACATGTTAGCTTGTTACTGTGCTCAAGAGCATATGTCATATGAGCATAAGTCCATATGTCATACAAGAATCTATGGTGCTGACCACAGGTTGAGAGCTGCAGTTCCAACCACACAACATTGTGATGCTGTCTGTGAATGTACACTTGAACTATGGCTTCTGGAAACATAGAATCATTGAACTATATTAGTAACGATGGATCTTGTGACTTGTGACTATAGTTGGCTACTGATGACTTTAGGAAATGCACCCCTGACTAGTATACTGTGCGAAAATTCTTCCTTGTGAAATTACATAATAATTCATTATTGCAATACAACTTTGCAACTACATGCCAACTAACTCTCAGATTATTTGTATATTGTTAGGTTAGGTTTAGGTTTAGGTTTAGGGTTAGGGTTAGAAGAATAAGCTGACTTGCACTTATAGTTGTACTTATAGTCAGTAGTATATCTGTTGGGGGATCATAAAAATGTTATCATCAAATTGGACCATCAAAGTTTTAGGAGATATTAAACAGGCAGTCTACTAATACTCTCATTATTGTAGCGTCTCGACCAATCTGACACACTAATTTTAATTTGATTTAACAAATCAATTATTCATTAGGTTAACAAATCGTCACAGTCCCCTCACTCAATAAACTGGATGCCAGGATGTCTGCTGAACACCAGGCCCTCTGGTCACCATGACAACTAATCATGATATCACTGGTTTTATGACCCCCCAGGAATGTGAGAAGGATAGCCCACTCTTGTCCCAAGGAAAAGTGGGCGTGCTGGTCTAAAAAAGAGGTGTGTTCAGGCGCATTGTTGGCACGTTGCTAGTTTGAGGAACTGAAAATAGACTGCGCCATAGACCAACTAAAACCTGGTCTAAAGTCTGGCGCAATATTTTTTCTTTGTTATTTAAAGAGTTAGTAATATGCACCTATAGGCGGGTGCACAACGCGTGTACACTTTGCTTATTACACGCCAACATATGTGTAGCTCCAAACAAGAGCAGCTGGAGAAAAAGAGCTGCGAGCGGTAAAAGCCTGTGACCTCACTTACACTCCAAGTCACTGCTTATGTTTCAAATCATATTAGGAGGTTCTCATAAAGTCAAAGAACTCTTAATTGCCAACCTCCATGCGCTCTTGTCGCTAAAATGTTTGTCACATAATTATTGTACTTGAAGCTGTTTATATGAGAGTGCCTTCTCTAATTATTGCTCAGTTAAATGTTATTGTTAATAATAGTGTCAGAGCTCATGTTGATTCAGAATATTGGCTTTAGGAAAAAATTAACATCGGGGCAAAACACACACACTCCAATATGAAAGCGTCAATAGCCAGAAAAAAATCACCATATTTTAGGGATAAATAATGTACATAGGTCAGGGAAATGATAAATGAACAAACCCCAGAAGAAATATGGGGGTGGGTGGGGGGGTTTAACAACTTTATGATAATGGACATATTAAAAGGATTGGTATTCATCTTATACCCACACTAAATGCTTTATAAAGGGAAACAAACCAATTCTGATGTATCACTTTTCTTTTAAGGTTTCTAGCTCACTACTAGTTTTGAGCACAGTTAAAGCAACATTACGGTAATCTATCAAACCCCTGTCTATCCAATACTCCACTCGTGAGTGGATGGTTGTCTCACACTCCTATCTGTCTGTCCTTTCCCTTGGGGACACTTTATCACTGGAGTCACTCCATCCTTCCACAGCCTGGCTCGGTGTGCGGCAGCTTCTTTCAAGACTGCAGAGGAGCAATCTATGCAGATGAGCAACTGACGAGCGTTTTGTACTTCATTAGACTTCACATCTTTCATTTAGTTCCACTCTCCAGAAACTCTGAGGTTAAATGTAAAGCAGCTGAAAAACCAACACTGAAATACTGTGCACTCAATAACACAGAGGTCTTGCCTCCATTGTGAGTGCGGTTTGTTTGGGAAGAGCATAATGTGCATTATGCATTGCGTAATTGGATTGACTTTGCCTTTGCTGTGAGAACGAAAGGACAAAAGTCAATATGGGTGCTAGTCACAATAGCCATGACTCACTAAAATGAATAAGCCACGCAACATGTCTTTATAGCAAATCTACAAATGCTGGCAACATTGTGCAAACAAGTTGTGTGACCTCTGTGGTTTCGGGGGTGGGGGCGGTATGAGATAAACTCAACTTAAAATGGCTTTACTTTCTAATTTGGTCAGGTAGATGTCTATGATTCGTTCTTTCTTGCATTTTGGAATCAATTGCAATAACTTTGTTAGACAGAACCATTATACATGTCGAACAATGTGGGCTGAGTTGATCACTTTACGTTTTTTTTCTTCCTTTTTTTGCACATTTACATGTTGTTCCAGTTTTTACTATGAAAATACATTGGCTCTCATCTCTTGTACACCATTAAACTCCTGTCTAGAAAAGGTCACTTTTCACAGACAGGAAATGTGCAGAAGGCTGTTAAACATGTTGATCCAGACAATTGATCTTACCGTGCCACCTGGAAAGAAGGCTGCGTTGTTTGTCCGATAACTGTGAGACCAGCCATTGGGCATTTCAAAGAGAACTTCAGAACTGTTCAGGTGGAAAATTACATGTTGAAAGAACAAACATTAATGTGAAAGGCTATTGATCATCGTATCAGTGCAATAAAGTTTTTTATTTAGCAATCAATATTAATCAGCTCCTATTTTGTGGATTATGTCTACTAGATACATATTTTGAAAAAGGCTGTGCTAATAGCAAACGGTACAGATTAATGTGCCTCATTTCTTTCCTTGGTGCATAGCAGGGAGATAGAGATAGAGAAAGGAGAAAAAAGTGCCCTAAAGCTAGTCAGTTGGGTCTAAGAAGGTGTTACTGTGTGAATTGTGGTCAGTCTAGCCTGCTAAATTGTGTCCCTTCTGCCATGAAAAACTGTTTAGAAAGACTCAGCTAGAACTCATTTATTGTAGCTGAGAATAGGATTATAGTACCACAAATATTAGAGCCCCAAGCCAAAAGGTGTGAAATGTATAATTTCCTTCAGAAATAAAACATTTGGATTACAATTGTGCCATTGGATTCGATGGAACTAAAATCTCAGTATTGCTCATGGGAAATCCAACATATTGCAAATGTTCACCTTAATGAAAATTAGAAGTCATATATCCAAAAAGCAAAGAGTTGTCCCTGTCTCTGGCCTCGCCTGCACCTGGGTTATTTCACTTATATTCTTTCCTTCAGACTTTAATTCTTCAGCTGCTCTCAGTTTATCTTTCACAGGCTTTGCCACTGCTCTGAAAAACAGTAACTGTGACTTTGTTGTGCATTATGGGAAAAAGTGTTACCCCTATCTATCTATCTATCTATCTATCTATCTATCTATCTATCTATCTATCTATCTATCTATCTATCTATCTATCTATCTATCTATCTATCAGATCATAATATAGATTAAAAACAACTGAAACATGTATTCAAAATATCTTCTTTTGTGTTCTGCAGAAGAAAAAAAGCCATTTGATTTTGGAACAACATGATGGTGAGTACATGATGAAAGATTTATAAATGAGTTGTAGGACAAGTTGGTCACGAATACAGGTTGAGGGGCTTGAAAAGAGACCCAGTTCTCTCACAATGAGATCAATACAGTGTTTTTGCACTATCTATCTATCTATCTATCTATCTATCTATCTATCTATCTATCAGATCATAATATAGATTAAAAACAACTGAAACGTGTATTCAAAATATCTTCTTTTGTGTTCTGCAGAAGAAAAAAAGCCATTTGATTTTGGAACAACATGATGGTGAGTACATGATGAAAGATTTATAAATGAGTTGTAGGACAAGTTGGTCACGAATACAGGTTGAGGGGCTTGAAAAGAGACCCAGTTCTCTCACAATGAGATCAATACAGTGTTTTTGCACTATTAGCATCATCTCTGCACTGATAATAGCTGCTTCCTGTTGCCTTTACAGCTTCTACTGGCTTCATTTGCTTAACATTGTTAGACTCATTGTTTTCCATTACCAGAAACATTACAGAAGCCACAGCTGTAATGCATTCTATTCACTGTAATTCTATTCTATCCATGTGTTGCAATGTGTCTAATGGGTTTTTGTGTGTTACTGAATCAATTTTATAGAAGCAATTGCTTGCAACTGATTGTGTTAGTATATGAGCTAATATAAGGAGGCACCAAATGTATCCAGACTGATTTTGTGTAGTGAATGTATGCAGTATTTGATGTCCAAATTTACACTTTTATTTTTTATACTGAAAGACAATTGCCAATTTAATTTCATCAAGTGAAAAGTGAAAAATAATGTCAGCACTTGCGTTTGTCTTTTTGAGTTTTGTGTCACAAAATGCATTTTGTCTAGGTGTTTTTTTGTGATTCTTTTAATTTTAATTGAATAAATGTAATTCTTTCAATTTAATGATTGAGCATGTCACAAATGTATTTAGTCTGCAAAATGCTACAGTAATTATCTTGATAATATATGCATTTTGTCCACAAAAGAGGATATTTCTTCCTGAAAAATCTATGTTTCTGTCAGGGCTCTGTCACTTCGGTCTAGTTTATTCATGGGTTTGTGACGGAGCCCTGACACTCCCATCTTGTCTTGTTTTCTTGTGAGCGTGCAGCTTCGAGAGTGCTCGAGCCGTGCGCTCTCTTGTCTGCGTTCCTTGTTTCATGTTGGAGCGTGGTGTTCGGATCCCGGCACTCATGTCTTGTTCAGATTCAGTTTCGGTTTGGTGTCGGGGTTCGGACACTCCTCTTAATGTTCTGTTTTGTTGTGGGAGCGTGTGGTCTCGAGTTCCATCGGGCCGTATGCTTTCATGTCATGTTATGTCTTGTGCTGTGTAGCACGCAACTTGTGTTTTTCATTGGCTGCGTGCTTTCATGTTGTCATGTCTTGTGTGAACACGTGGCTTATGAGTATTCTCATTAGCTGCGTGTTCGTGTCTTGTTTTGTTCAAGCACATGGCTTGTGATTATTTTGCTGGCCATGTGCTTGTGTTTTGTTTTGTGTGAGCACGTGGCTTTTGTCTTTGTTTCCTGTGTGCCATGTGCTCTCATGTCAATTGTCTAACCCCACCCATCTTGTTACCTGATTAGTGGTTAATTTGCCCCACCTGTGTTTCCCTCATTACTCTCCTGATTTGCTCCCTATTTATTCTCCTTGTGTTTGCAGTCCTGTGCGAGTTCGTCGTCGAATGTTGTGTGTGCCTTGCGCCCTGCCCTGCCTTGTCCTGCCTTGTCAGTTGGTTTCCCCCTACGGGGTAGTTTCTGTTTGTTTTGTTTATTTCGTTATTAATAAAAGCCCTATTTCCTCCTGCGATTGAGTCCTCGCCTCATCCCTGCCCTCCACCCTTGACAGTTTCCATCAAAAAAAATTATATTTTGTGTCATGCTTTTTCAACATGTAGGTATATTTCCTGTGAATGTGCAAGATTTCTCATTCTTTAACTGCTATAGGTAAATAACTAGAAGAATAACTAAGTGCAGTAAACTGTAAAACAATTTGCACGACAAAACCAGTATTTTTGTTAGTTCAAAAAATAAAATTATATTGCAACAAATCCAAGTTTGCAATATCAAACAGCATAATGGACTGTTTTTGTACAGTTAAAATAAATGGAAGCAGCTGATAATCTTTCCTTAACAAATAAGGTGTACAGAAATGGAATATACAAAAACAGTCCATAGACAAAATTCATTCTGTGGTTCAAACAACCCTATTTTTTTTTAACAAAATACTAACTGAAAGTTTGATTATTTAATGGATAAAATGTTTTTTGTTACATGTTGGGTGTATTTGTCCATCAATCTCCCCTATAAACAATTACAAAATAAAAAGTGCATTCATCAAGTTTGCAATATCAAACAGCATAATGGACTGTTTTTGTACAGTTAAAATAAATGGAAGCAGCTGATAATCTTTCCTTAACAAATAAGGTGTACAGAAATGGAATATACAAAAACAGTCCATAGACAAAATTCATTCTGTGGTTCAAACAACCCTATTTTTTTTAACAAAATACTAACTGAAAGTTTGATTATTTAATGGATAAAATGTTTTTTGTTACATGTTGGGTGTATTTGTCCATCAATCTCCCCTATAAACAATTACAAAATAAAAAGTGCATTCACCTTTATGAGGGAACGGAGTGTGAATTTCATGCACAAATACATTTTTGACAACATGCAACTTGCTATTGTCCATCTAACATACATAAGTGTAACTGCATTTTGATACCATATTTCATACTGTATTTCATGTCACAAAATTCATTCACTCAACAAAAATCAGCTACAATGTACTTATTGTGTTCATAGTGTATTGCAAAACACATTTGCTTCTGAGGTGAGGTACGGTTAAGGTTAGGTACAAGTTTGGTGGTATGCTTCGGTTAAAGGGAGGGTTAAGATAATGGGTAGGTTTGGCAATGTAATTATAGATGTAACTACATAAATTATTTACATATGTAGTTTATATTTGTAATTACATAATGGTATTTTTAAATGTAAGTACAATGCAAAAACATGTATGTAGACTAAGTTAATTGGGAAACATTTTAGAATAATGATTTAGTTGTTAACAAGTAACTATGCAGAAAGTAATAGGTAGTGATACATTAACACTGAACTTAATACTTTTAACTAATATGGAAGCAAGATTAACTAAGCAGTATGTAATAGCAAATTTAGGACAAATGTAGTTCCTTATTAGATATTCGATAATTACTAAATAAAAATATCCTCAATGAGAGTACTTGCGAACTATAGTAATTAATTGGTTATTCTTTATTAATTGGTCAATCACAATAATAACATGTCTAAAAACTTATTAAATTGCTTGTGAAATCAATGTCAACCCCTCACTAATTACTCAAGCGTTACCTTGTCAGCCCACAGAAACTAAATAAAAAATAATGGTCCAGATCACTAGTAGTTAGTGCGGGCTGACAAGGGCATGCTTGAGTAATTAGTGAGGGTCACATCGATTTCACAAGTAAATTAATAAGTTATTTAATATATTTTATATCTGACACATACTGTGCAGCCATACATTTCTGTGAAGCACTAGTGAAATTCAAACAGACATTGATTTTCTGGAAGATGGGGGTTTGTGCTTAACGCAATATAAATGCAGTCAATGTCTTCATTAAGGATGCAAATTGTTTTTGACAAGATAACATCATTGTTTATATTCATATCCTAAAGAGAAGTCATAGGGTTAGGGTTAGGTTAGGGTTAGGGTTAGGATACTGTCACTAAAGGAATAGGTCTTTTGGAGTCAGAGACATATTGAACCGACACTGAAAAGAGCTCATAATAGTGAACTAATCCAATCATGAGCTTGTCAGCATCACTTCCGAATTATTAAAATTTTATACAAATTATCTTTATTATTATTATTCTATGTTTAAGTTTGAAATAAACAGAGAATGTTTATTATCTTATTGTATTATGCTTCGGTAAGAGTAGTAGTCACAATCTCAACCTGTAGCCAATTTACAAAATATTCATAAATTAGTTTCCACAAAGAACCAATTTAAGGTGCAAGCTTCTGAAAAAGACATTTTATGACCATGTTAAAATTTTAAAAAGACAATTGTTCACTTTTTAGACATGTTACTGTTGTGATTAGTAGCTAATTGGTTATTTTTTATGAATTGGTCATAGTTTGCAAGTAGTTCTAAATGAGGATATTTTTATTTAGTAATTATCGAATACCTAATAAGGAATTGCCTTTGTTCTAAATTTGCTATTACTTACTGCTTAGTTAATCTTGTTTCCATATTAGTTAACAGTATTAAATTCATTGTTAATGTAGCACTACCTATTACTTCCAGCATAGTTACTTGTTAACAACGGACCATTATTCTTAAGTGTTACCATACATTGTATTGAAATTATTATTATCATGTTAGTACATAGTACTAAAACACACTTAAAGGTTAGTTCACCCAAGAATGAAAATGAATCATAAGTCATTAATTACTCACCCTCATGTTGTTCCAAATAGTGTTCATTTTGTCAGCTATTTTCATTTTAGTCTTAGTCTTAGTCCCGTGTTAAAATGTCCTTGTTAGTTTTTATCATATTTAGTCAACCTTATCCTATTTAGTTTTAGTCAAGTTTTAGTCGACTAAAAGTCTCAACATTTTAGTCTAGTTTTAGTGAATGAAAACTTGACATTTTAGCAATATGATTATTATTAATTAACTCTACAGTATTAATTTTGGCAGCCATTTTTAATTTAGTCTTAGTCTTACTCAAATGTACATTTTAGTTATCATATTTAGACAACCTTGTCCTGTTTTTGTTTAGTCAAGTTTAAAGAAATTTACTTTTGCATTTCAGGTACTTTTGCATTGCAGGCACTTTCACCAGTAAGCACAAATCAATAGAATGTGGACACATACATGGTGTATTTTACCTCATCTAGTGTACTGATTTATTATAGGCTTTTTATTATATAATTTAATACCAAAGACTTATGCAATCTCTCTGTCTACATTATGAAAACAGCTAAAACAAACGAAAAATATTAGGCCTATAACAGTGAAATTCCTAGTAATTCCAAATGTAATAGTCTATTTCTCTGTTAAAACAACAGCAGTTGAGTAAGTGCATTTATTCAGCGATCACAATCGCAAACAATATAGTCGAGATCTCATGACAGAACACAGACCGGCTGAATGTCACTTTCATTTAGATCGTTAAACTCCAGCTTGTTTGTCGGTGTTTTCAGATCATCAGCGCCGGTGCTTCTGCAATGAGGAGTGAGCGTTTGTGCATGGTTGCCAGATTGCCATGAAAATGTATCAATGTAACAGCGAAGCTGCTAGTTTCGTCATATTTCGTCAACGAAATTGCATGTTGATATAGTCTTAGTTATCGTTTATTGACCTTATTATCGTCTCGTCTTAGTCATGGGAAAAAAGCTCGTCAATGAAGATTTTTCGTCATAGTCTTCGTTAACGAAATTAACACTAGTTCCAAACCCCTAAGACCTTCGTTCATCTTTGGAACACACATTAAGATATTTTTGATGAAATCCAAGAGCTTTCTGACCCTGCATAGACAGCAACGGAACTACCACGTTCAAGGTCCAGAAAGGTAGTAAGAACATCATTAAAATAGTCCATGTGACATCAGTGTTTCAACCTTAATTTTATGAAGCTACGAGAATACTTTTTGTGCGCAAAGAAAACAAAAACAACAACTTTATTCAACAATTTCTTCTCTTCCCTGTCATTCATGACAGTACCACGCATGCGTGTGATGCTTCTAACGCAGGAGCCGGCATTCTGACGTAGAACCCGGATGCACTGTGCCTTCTTTTACAAGCAGAGGAATGCACACATTAGCTCCCCATTAAAGGTACACTAAGCAATATTTGAAAAATGCTTTTGACCACAGTGTAGGACCGAGTCCCAAAACACACTCGCTGCCATTCAGCAATAAGGGGTGTGTCTAGTAATTATCGGGTGAAGAGAGCTCTCAGTGAGTGCACAGGACGGATATTAGCAGATCGACTAGAGTTAGCGAGAGATGGAAGATTTTGGCGGAATAAACATTAAAAAGAAGGGTTACGATCAGGCAAGAAGTAGGTCCCGCATAAATATTGGAGCAGCAACTCATGGAGTGGGAAGGCCTGGAATCGGACACCGAAGTTGCTTTGTTTCTTCTTGATAGGTGAGTTACGTTGATTTAGCTTTTTCACACAACTAATCTGTGTTGGCTTTTGCTTGAATATGCTGTGGCTGGTAGGGGTGGAGTTATCAAAATAGGGGTGAGGTCCTGTTGGGGTATGGGCATGTTTGTTTTGGTGCTTTCAAATATCAACATCGTTTGGCAAAATTTGCTTTGTGCACCAATAAGAAAACCTTAATAACAGCATAGGAATGCATTGTCAACCATCCACAATCACTTGCAATATGGTGGTGAGTTTTACACAGACATACATCAATCACATTTTCATTCACAAAATGTCATAATCTAGTTGTGCATCTTATCATATCAATTTTACAGTAACACTTTTTTTTTTTTTTTTTTAAATCTTAACTAACTATTAACTATGTATTTTGCCCAAATAAACTCATTTGCTGCTTATTAATAGTTAGTAAGGTAGTTGTTGAGTTTAGGTATGGGGTACGATTAAGGGATCTAAAATATATTCATGTTGTCAGGATCCTGCCCTGACACTCTGTTTGTCTTGCCTTTGTTTCTCGTGTCTATGTTGTCTTGTGTGTTAGCACATGGCTTTGTTGTTTTTGTCAACCATGTGAGGTCCCGCATAAATATTGGAGCAGCAACTCATGGAGTGGGAAGGCCTGGAATCGGACACCGAAGTTGCTTTGTTTCTTCTTGATAGGTGAGTTACGTTGATTTAGCTTTGTCACACAACTAATCTGTGTTGGCTTTTGCTTGAATATGCTGTGGCTGGTAGGGGTGGAGTTATCAAAATAGGGGTGAGGTCCTGTTGGGGTATGGGCATGTTTGTTTTGGTGCTTTCAAATATCAACATCGTTTGGCAAAATTTGCTTTGTGCACCAATAAGAAAACCTTAATAACAGCATAGGAATGCATTGTCAACCACCCACAATCACTTGCAATATGGTGGTGAGTTTTACACAGACATACATCAATCACATTTTCATTCACAAAATGTCATAATCTAGTTGTGCATCTTATCATATCAATTTTACAGTAACACTTTTTTTTTTTTAAATCTTAACTAACTATTAACTATGTATTTTGCCCAAATAAACTCCTTTGCTGCTTATTAATAGTTAGTAAGGTAGTTGTTGAGTTTAGGTATGGGGTACGATTAAGGGATCTAAAATATATTCATGTTGTCAGGATCCTGCCCTGACACTCTGTTTGTCTTGCCTTTGTTTCTCGTGTCTATGTTGTCTTGTGTGTTAGCACATGGCTTTGTTGTTTTTGTCAACCATGTGTTCTTCTAGTCCCTTCTCCTTGTTTGCTCTTTACCACACCCCCTTGTTAGCCCTTGTCTAGTCCTTGTTGGTCTCATTGTGCTCACCTGTTCCTCATGTGCTTTGCCCCCTATTTATAGTTCTCCTTGCCCTCTTGTCTTTGCCGGTTTGTGGTCATTCCCACCCTCACTGTCTCTGTCTGTGGATGTGGCTGAGTATGTCTTCCTTATCCCTTTCCTAGTTTGTCTTGCCCTAGTCTTGTCAAGTCCCTTGTAATTCTATGTGCTAGTCTTGCTTCTTGCTTTTGATTGGTCTGTTTTTTACTTTTTGGTTTTATTTCAGTGTTCATCTAGTTCTTCTGGTTTTATACTCTTGTTTGCATTTATTTTGGTTGATATCTTCAATTTATATTAATTGGTTAAATGAGAAACTTTTTTTTTTTGTTACTTATTTTTTATCAGTTATTTTGTTTTGTCTTTCCCCTTGCCTGTCTTGAAGTTAATTTGTGTTCCTGTGGAGCCTTGTTCTGTCTTGTTCCTGTCCTGACCTGTTTCCTGTGAGTTCCTGCCCGCTGGTTCCCCCTGCCTGGCACCTGGTCCGCTTCAGAGTCTGCGGTCAACTAGTATCTGAGCTCAGCTTTATGGTGCCTTGCTTGGTCCTCCCCATCTGCCCGGTCTTGTCACTTCCTCTGCAGCTCTCCTGCCAGTTAATGTCCGAGGCTGTTCCAGCGGTCTTTCCTAGCTGTTTGATTTGTTGCCTGTGTTCCTGCTGTTGTATCACCTGCGCACCTCACTAACCTCTTGTGTCTGACTGTCTTGTAAATAAATCCTGTTGTTACTCACTCTGCGATTGGGTCCTCCTTCCAGATCCCTGACACATGCAGAATATGTGCTTTATAAGTCCAAATAAATAGCCAATATACTAATAATATGCATGCTAACAAGCAACCAGTTAATAGTTTGAATCGGTCCGTAAACTAAAGTGTTGCCAATTTTACTGTATTTAAAACCAATCAGTTGTTTTCTGTAACACAAGCACGTACTTCTAATCTTCTTAGAATTATATTTTGGTCCTGTTTTGGTATTCTGGCTGATTACAACAATCATCTGGTATTCCAATTTGTACTGTTCATTTATCATTATTAGAACTGCTCTCTACTAGTTTCCTTCTATGGCTATAAAGATCTAGTCTTCCTGATAGCCCTCATACTTTGCCTATTGACATCAACCCAGAGGCCTCTGAGGGATCCCTGTGGCAAGAGGGCAGGTGGTGACAATGAGGCTGCTGTTTCTCTGACTCACACACTCAAAGTAATTGCCCTACTCATGTGCCAGCATCCTCGTATCCACTCCAAATGATGGATTCTGCCACTGGATTATTTAATGAATCATGTTTCCCTGTTTTCGTGGAGATTATTTTGGAGTGTTGAATGCCAGTTGTTCTGTAGGACTGAAACTCATTGCAATTCATTATGCAGTTGTTATTCTGTTGAGATACTGAGAAGAGATGCTTTAGGGGCCAGCAGACTAGACCAAATCAGAAAGACAATATCTCATTTGCATGTGTGTGAATCATTTTCTGAACTACTTTAGTAACTATAGAGGTTAGATGTTTAGAACAAGGTTACATTAGTATAGTGTAATGTAGGTGTAATATATGGAAAATAATAGTACTTTAGCAAGTACCCATTATTATTCAATATCATAACTATGCATTTGATGTCAGGTTATGGAAGTGGCTGAGTATGTCTTCCTTATCCCTTTCCTAGTTTGTCTTGCCCTAGTCTTGTCAAGTCCCTTGTAATTCTATGTGCTAGTCTTGCTTCTTGCTTTTGATTGGTCTGTTTTTGACTTTTTGGTTTTATTTCAGTGTTCATCTAGTTCTTCTGGTCTTATACTCTTGTTTGCATTTATTTTGGTTGATATCTTCAATTTATATTAATTGGTTAAATGAGAAACTTTTTTTTTTGTTACTTATTTTTTATCAGTTATTTTGTTTTGTCTTTCCCCTTGCCTGTCTTGAAGTTCATTTGTGTTCCTGTGGAGCCTTGTTCTGTCTTGTTCCTGTCCTGACCTGTTTCCTGTGAGTTCCTGCCCGCTGGTTCCCCCTGCCTGGCACCTGGTCCGCTTCAGAGTCTGCGGTCAACTAGTATCTGAGCTCAGCTTTATGGTGCCTTGCTTGGTCCTCCCCATCTGCCCGGTCTTGTCACTTCCTCTGCAGCTCTCCTGCCAGTTAATGTCCGAGGCTGTTCCAGCGGTCTTTCCTAGCTGTTTGATTTGTTGCCTGTGTTCCTGCTGTTGTATCACCTGCGCACCTCACTAACCTCTTGTGTCTGACTGTCTTGTAAATAAATCCTGTTGTTACTCACTCTGCGATTGGGTCCTCCTTCCAGATCCCTGACACATGCAGAATATGTGCTTTATAAGTCCAAATAAATAGCCAATATACTAATAATATGCATGCTAACAAGCAACCAGTTAATAGTTTGAATCGGTCCGTAAACTAAAGTGTTGCCAATTTTACTGTATTTAAAACCAATCAGTTGTTTTCTGTAACACAAGCACGTACTTCTAATCTTCTTAGAATTGGTCTTGTCACTTCCTCTGCAGCTGTCCTGCCAGTTAATGTCCGAGGCTGTTCCAGCGGTCTTTCCTAGCTGTTTGATTTGTTGCCTGTGTTCCTGCTGTTGTATCACCTGAGCACCTCACTAACCTCTTGTGTCTGACTGTCTTGTAAATAAATCCTGTTGTTACTCACTCTGCGATTGGGTCCTCCTTCCAGATCCCTGACACATGCAGAATATGTGCTTTATAAGTCCAAATAAATAGCCAATATACTAATAATATGCATGCTAACAAGCAACCAGTTAATAGTTTGAATCGGTCCCTAAACTAAAGTGTTGCCAATTTTACTGTATTTAAAACCAATCAGTTCCTAAACTAAAGTGTTGCCAATTTTACTGTATTTAAAACCAATCAGTTGTTTTCTGTAACACAAGCACGTACTTCTAATCTTCTTAGAATTATATTTTGGTCCTGTTTTGGTATTCTGGCTGATTACAACAATCATCTGGTATTCCAATTTGTACTGTTCATTTATCATTATTAGAACTGCTCTCTACTAGTTTCCTTCTATGGCTATAAAGATCTAGTCTTCCTGATAGCCCTCATACTTTGCCTATTGACATCAACCCAGAGGCCTCTGAGGGATCCCTGTGGCAAGAGGGCAGGTGGTGACAATGAGGCTGCTGTTTCTCTGACTCACACACTCAAAGTAATTGCCCTACTCATGTGCCAGCATCCTCGTATCCACTCCAAATGATGGATTCTGCCACTGGATTATTTAATGAATCATGTTTCCCTGTTTTCGTGGAGATTATTTTGGAGTGTTGAATGCCAGTTGTTCTGTAGGACTGAAACTCATTGCAATTCATTATGCAGTTGTTATTCTGTTGAGATACTGAGAAGAGATGCTTTAGGGGCCAGCAGACTAGACCAAATCAGAAAGACAATATCTCATTTGCATGTGTGTGAATCATTTTCTGAACTACTTTAGTAACTATAGAGGTTAGATGTTTAGAACAAGGTTACATTAGTATAGTGTAATGTAGGTGTAATATATGGAAAATAATAGTACTTTAGCAAGTACCCATTATTATTCAATATCATAACTATGCATTTGATGTCAGGTTATGGAAATGCTCCTAATTACACAATGATCTATGCTTGTGTAAGTTCTAAACTATTAATATAAACCGAATAGTAATCATTTAAGGAAATTCATAGATGGGAAACACTACAATATTCTTTAAACCTGGTCATTTTAAGTGCCCTCTAAAAATGTAAAGATAAGAGTTCCAAAACTACAATTAAAGTATAGGAAACACATTAGTATAGGGACCAATTCTCAATATTAACTAGTTGCTTATTAGCATGCCTATTAATAACATATTGGCTGTTTATTAGTACCTATAAAGTACATATTCTGCATGGCCATATTCTACATCCTCCTAATTACACAATGATCTATGCTTGTGTAAGTTCTAAACTATTAATATAAACCGAATAGTAATCATTTAAGGAAATTCATAGATGGGAAACACTACAATATTCTTTAAACCTGGTCATTTTAAGTGCCCTCTAAAAATGTAAAGATAAGAGTTCTAAAAATACAATTAAAGTATAGGAAACACATTAGTATAGGGACCAATTCTCAATATTATCTAGTTGCTTATTAGCATGCCTATTAATAACATATTGGCTGTTTATTAGTACCTATAAAGTACATATTCTGCATGGCCATATTCTACATCCTTAATCCTACCCAATACCTAAACTTACTACTACTACTAACTATTAATAAGCAGCAAATTAGGAGTTTATTGAGGCTAAAGTCATAGTTAAAGGGTTAGTTAAAGGGTTAGTTCACCCAAAAATTTATTAGTTCACCCAAAAAGTCGTTTCAAACCCGTAAGACCTTCGTTCATCTTTGGAACACAAATTAAGATATTTTTGATGGAATCTGAGAGCTGTCTGACCCTGCATAGATAAATGTTCCCAAGTTCAGAAACATAGAAAGGAGATCTGTAAAATAATCCATGTGACATCAGTGGTTCATCCGCAATTATATGAAGCTACGAGAATACTTTTTGTGCGCAGAAGAGAAAAAAACGACTTTATTCAACAATTCATCTCCTCCGCATCACCCTGGTGCCATTTTGGAGAATATCCGCTGGACGTAAACAACATATGCTATTCTGTGTCAGCTGCGTCACGTGGATATGTTGTTTTCATTCAAATCAAAGCACAAACAACGTAGAAAACAGATCCGACTTAAGACTTGATGGCTGCTCTGTCAATTCTTCGTCATCAGTTAGGAACCTAGGTGTGCAATTTGATAGCAATCTTTCCGTAGAAAGCCACGTTTCTAGCATTTGTAAAACTGCATTTTTCCATCTCAAAAATATATCTAAATTACGACCTATTCTCTCAATATCAAATGCAGAAACGCTAATTCAAGGTTAGATTATTGTAATGCTTTATTGGGTGGTTGTTCTGCACGCTTAATAAACAAACTCCAGCTGGTCCAAAATGCAGCAGCTAGAGTTCTTACTAGAACCAGGAAGTACGACCATATTAGCCCGGTTCTGTCAACACTGCACTGGCTACCTATTAAAATCTTGCTTATTATAAAGCCCTGAATGGTTTAGCACCTCAGTATTTGAACGAACTCTTGTTACATTATTGTCCTCCACGTCCGCTGCGTTCTCAAAACTCTGGCCATTTGATAATACCTAGAATATCAAAATCAACTGCGGGCGGCAGATCCTTGTCCTATTTAGCGCCCAAACTCTGGAATAACCTACCTAACATTGTACGGGAGGCATACACACTCTTGCAATTTAAATCTAGATTAAAGACCCATCTCTTTAACCTGGCCTACACATAACACACTAATAGGCTTCTAATATTCAAATCCGTTAAAGGATTTTTAGGCTGCATTAATTAGGTCAACCGGAACCGGGAACACTTCTCATAACACCCGATGTACTTGCTACATCGCTAGAAGAATGGCATCTACGCTAATATTAGTCTGTTTCTCTCTTATTCCGAGGTAACCATTGTCCCCTGATCCAGTCTGTATCCAGATCAGATGGTCACTGCAGTCACCCGAATCCAGGACGTATTCAGACCAGATGGTGGATCAGCACCTTGAAAGGACCTCTACAGCCCTGAAAGACAGCGGAGACCAGGACCCCTAGATGAGCCCCAGATACAGATCCCCTGTAAAGACCTTGTCTCAGACGACCACCGGGACAAGACCAGCTTCCTCTGCAGCTCTTCTGCCAGTTAATGTGTTTAACGAAAACCCTTTAATCATTTGATAACAGCGAGAATTGGACCTTAAAATAAAGCCTGATCAAAGTATATAGCAATTTACTTTAAGAAAAAGGTTACGTAAACAATGTAATATAAGTGTAATAAGAGTATAATATATGGATAATAAGTAGAATATTCTTTAACAAGTACCAATAGATATTCAGTATTATAACTATAAGGTCAATCATCTTGTGTATTTGGTGTCAAGTTATGAAGATAATCATACCTACACATAATGGTCTATGTTTGTTTAAGTTCCAAACTAGAACTCTAAACTAAATGATAATCATTTCATAGATGGGAGACAATACAATAGCCTTTAATGCTGATCATTTTAAGTGTCTTCTAAAAATGCAGTCAGTGTTATAAATCTACAATGAAAGTATATTACAATCAATTCTAAAATAATAAACCACATTGTACAGAAGGTATTCTAGCAATCTATTTCTTCCTAAAGCCAATGTGTACAGTTGTGGGAGTAAAAGTCAGAGGTGTAGAGGTCAATCAATGATTTAAAGGTGACCTATTATGCCCCTTTTTACAAGATGTAAAATAAGTCTTTGATGTCCCCAGAGTGTGTATGTGAAGTTTTCGCTCAAAATACCCTACAGATAATTTTTTATAGCTTGTTGAAATAGGGTATGCGCCAAAACGCGCTGTTTTTTTGTGATTGTCCCTTTAAATAAAAACGAGTTGGTGCTCCCGCCTCCCCTTTCAGAAGAGGGTGGAGATTCTAGAGCTTGCACACCGGCATCATGCCAGCAATAATAAAACACTCTCTCACGCACTGAAAATGTCAGAAACTGCTAGTAGCTAGTGTTCAGCCATATATGTTCGAACCGGTGTTGTGCCGAATTCTGCACCCTGACAGATTATTTATGAATTACATAGACGGGGAGCACGGCGCGATAAAAATAACAACATAGCTGGTCTCATGGTGCCATCGCATGCTAACACGAACTTTTTAAGTCCCACATATGATTATGAGCTTGACAAATTCAAGCAGTGGATTTCACATTACTTTCATATGCAATTTTTAACGACCACATTCCTATTCATTCTGGTAGCACGTGAAGGCAGCATCAGTGAAAACAGACAGACAGACAATGGTAGCTTTAGCAACATTAGCCTTACAGAGTGCCAAGAAGCTCTTTCAGAAAGGCAGTTTGGAAAACAAACGTGTGATACTTACTTCTTCTAGATGACGTAACGTTAGCTGGATCACGAACATTTGGCACTGCTCCATCCTTCAGGAGCAACTTTTGTGCAAAACCTGCTTTATACTGACCTTCACTCACAAAGCAGTCCGGTGTAAAATGATTCGCGCAGACATAAATGAATTTCTGTAGAGTTGAGGGAGCATTTTCTTCTAAAAATTAATCCACCTCGTCTTCAGCGGCTCAGATTTCGGGGGTAAATGGAGAGAGCTATGTGGATTAATATAAATGCTTGGGAGACATTCTCGTCAGTGCAGCAATGGCGGACTGTGTACAACTCGCTGTGAACTCGCTCAGAGCGGTTCTATGTTAAAACGGCAGTGTCTGTCAAAATTTGTGTGACGTCACATTAGCACCAATGCAGAAAACAGGCCATTGGGAGACACTGCTTATTATTTATGGGGATTAAAAAAAAGGAATGGGTGGATTTTTATCATTATAGGGTGGTTGTGTACACACCCTGCCAACACACATTTATGTCCAAATACCTTGCAAAAGGGAATTTTGCATAATAGGTCCCCTTTAAATCCATTTTTATTCTCCATCATTTTCTTCATCATACCTACGCACAAATTGGAACAGTAGCTGCATGTTGGAAGTTGTTCTGATGAGATAATCTGACTCAAACTGGTTCTTTTCCATCAACCAACTTCAGCCAAGATCAACTTGAGCCTTCAGATTACATCAGGACTCTGTCAGACAGACAAGACGTGCAAGTATCAAACTTAGTCTTATTAATTGATACATTAAGTATCATTTGCACCTTTTTACAAAGGTGTGTTTGAATTAAGAATCTGATGTTTCCTTCAGGCTGTAGATCTGCTGAATATCCAATGGTCCCATAGCTTCATGCTTTATTTCTCTTCTCTTTACTGCCTAAACTTTAATCCTGTTCCTATACCAACTGTATGCGTGTGTGTGTATGTGTAGGTGTATGTTAGACTAGTTTTAAGTGTTTATGTAGTTAATAAAGTCTTACTTGTATCACACCTGAGGTTGTTCATTGTTTGCTCATAATCGCAGTCCCTAATCATGCAGATTTCTGCTACATGCTAGTACATGAGTAGGATTGTACAGTAAGAAAGTTATTTCCCTTAACCAGGAAATTAACGTTCTTAGAATTGACAGACAGTTGACCCTGAGAGGTCAAGTAAATACTTACAGCGGATCTAAACATGAAATATTGAAGTAGAAAGACTAAAACAGTATTCTCTTGAAAAATATATTATAAATATATAAAATGTATATTATAATATAAAAATATTTGTTTACTGTGCATTTGGCCTGAGATGCCAAAGTACGTTTTCTTTTCTTTTCTTTTTTATTACTAAACCAATTGAAAGTACTGTGAAACATCTGTCAGGCAAAGGTAAATCCTAAGCTTAAAGAATACATACGCTTGAGGCTGACTGTGTGAGCCGGGCTATAGGTGCTGGATTTACCTGCATCCTGATGATGGAGTCAGTCCTCTTGAAGACTGACTGAGTGGCTGCCTGAAGTCTTATAGAGAATTGTGAGTTATTTTCTCATAGCAGGGTGCTTAGTGGGTGTTCAGAATTCAATGAGCAAAGAATCGGCAGGGTCGGACAAATTTATCCATTCTGCTCCCAGCTGAATGCTTTCCCTTTTTTTTTCTTCCTCTTTATTGTTATGTTCAGTTTCTGTTAGTCTTACATATGCTACAGATGTAGTATAGCAACAAGAAAGCATTTTCATCATAAGAAGTATATGCCATTTTTACATTCTTGAAACATCTTTGCAATGTTATATAAAAGGTTATTTAAGATATCTATAGTCTCATTTCTTTTTCAAAATGAAAGCTATATCATAATTTACTAATTTAGTTCCAAAAACGTATGACTGACTTTCTCATCAAGCACAAAAAGTGTTTGTTTTTGTTTTTTTTAGCTACAGATTCTTCTTTCCATTCTGTCCTCCTGTGACTACTTCTGAGGCTATTAAAAAATTATGCAATTTCCGCATGGATATTTCAATGAAACAATGTTATGCGTAATTGGAAGATTACTGTAAACCCCAATGCGGTAACACTTTATTTTAAGGTGTCCTTGTTTCAGATGTTACATGTACTTACTATCATAATAACAATTAATTATGCATAATTACATGCAAGTAACCTAAGCCAAACCCTAATCCTAACCCTAACCAGTGTTGGGGGTAACGCATTACAAGTAACGCGAGTTAAGTAATCAGATTACTTTTTTCAAGTAACTAGTAAAGTAACGCATTACTTTTTAATTTACAAGAGAATATCTGAGTTACTTTTTCAAATAAGTAACGCCAGTTACTTTTTTTTCCCATTTATTGATTGAAAGCTCTCCTGTCCCCTTGTTGCGAGAAATCGGGAGTAAGTGTTACTTTAGTTCTAGAATAAATGTGAACATGCATTCTTAATTTAGTTTTCCTCAAAATTAATAAAAACAGTTAAAAGCAACTCAGAATATGACTCAAAGCTGCAATAATTAAATATGTTAAATAATACAAATATCCTTTATGTATTTAATCCCATTTATTTGCTGCTTACCTTCAGTGATCCAATTCAACCATACTAATAAGCAAAAATTACACAAGATAAACTAACATTTCTTCTTCTTTTTTATATTGCTGAAGAGTGTTGAACTTTCTTCTTCTGCGTTCTACTGTACAGACGTGAATTTGCATTACCTTTAGCCTGAGGCTTTTGGTGTGAAAGGGCTTTTATATTTGCCAAAAATATCACTTTTTATATTAAAAGCAAACAAGCAAGCCTAGCCCAGATTTAAAAAGTAACGCAAAAGTAACTTAACGCATTACTTTCAATAATAAGTAACGTAATTAGTTACTTTTTTAGGAAGTAGCGCAATATTGTAATGGATTACTTTTAAAAGCAACTTTCCCCAACACTGACCCTAACCATATAGTAAGTGTATGTAGGTAATTAATATTACTCAGTACTTAATGTATAATTACTGTAACGGGGCTGACAAGACGTGAGACGTGTGGATCCATCTGCAAGCTTTTATTAAAGAGACGTGGTATAACAGGCAGGGTCGAACAATGGCAAACAGGTATATGGCGGGCAAAAACACAAGAATAGTCCTAGGGCTAGCGTAGGTCACCGATCGGCAGACAGAATCACAGGGGCGAGACGAGAGGGAAAAATCCAGGAAAACAGGCAAAGATCAGAAACCGCAAAAACAGGCAAGGCAAAACAAGGAAAACACGGAGACTCAGAAAGGGATACAGGCTAAACAATACTCAGCCGAGAATGGTGGTTTGAGTGGGTGTTATATAGTGAGTGAGGTGATAAGAAACAGCTGTGTGCAATGAGTGCAATCAGTGCAGTGTGCAAATCGTGCAATGAATGATGGGATATGTAGTCCAGGATGCTATGCAACAGTTTGTGTTGTGCGAGAGTCAATGTAATGGAAAGGGTGACCTCTGGTGGTGAATAAACCACCGAATTCGTGACAATTACACTGTAACAAGGACACCTTAAAATAAAGTGTAACCCCCAATGCTTATATAATGTAGAAACAGAGCAATAGGGATATATGCACGATAAAGACGTGTGTGCATCTGCATCAGTGCACATGCATTGTAGCCTTTTTTCTATTTGTAGTCATTCAAACCCTTTACTGATACAATCTGTGATCAGAGATAATATAGTTTATTGTAGTATATTACGTTATTATATTATACTACCAATAGATGGTTTAAAATGGCTTATTCTTTACATTAGCAAAGTACTGCATTACATGATTTAATGCATAGTGTCCACTACAGTGTAAAAATTTATAATTCTCTTAAAATACATCCTTTTAGGAAAAAAGAAGAAGAAGAAGAATGGGGATCGTTATATTCTTGTTTTTTAGGGGGGGAAAAAATCTACTTTATTAAATGTTATACTTTAATGTACAAAATATAATTTAGTATACAAATAATTATTACATCATAATACCAAATAATGTATTAAATAATTAATCATGTATCAAATAATGAACTAAAATTATATTATATTCATGTTATAAATATAAGTTGTAAGGATTTTTGTTTGTAACAATATTTGTACTGTGATGGATCATCGTTTGAATGGCTTATGTAAAATATGGGTACTGAAAAAAAAACATTTGAGAGCCACTGGTATGTAGTATCAAATAGTGCAGTGCACATTTAAGACATCAATATCCATAACATCAACATGTGCATCCTATGGCCAACAAAGGATGGACTCTTATTGATAGGGGGGAGGGAACTAAGTTGTTGTGGTGGTTTGTGCATACGTGTAATTAGAATGGTCTGACCTCTGGAGAGCCTCCGGTCCCCTTGAGTGACAATGTCACAATCAGTATCCTGTGAGAATACCCTGCTGCTCTCGGTTCTGCGTCAAGCTTACGCAAATACCTCATTCACATACACAGACAGTGGAATTGCGCCTGTCACTACGTGGGTCAAACAGAGCCAGCCCACTCAGAGCACTATTTAAGGGCCTCTCTTGCACAGTGCAGCGAAGTTTCAGACACACACTTGTTCTGCAGTCAGCGTGTGTTCTCCATCTCTCTCTCTCTCTCTCCTCGTCCTCTCTGCCAGAGTTTCACCTGAAGGTATGATTTCAATTGTTCCTTAGTTTTGAATGTGGAGTGTTGCATGCTTACACCGACTGATGGGTTTTCTGGGTTTAAAATCATGTTTGTTTTTATTTGTTTGTTCATTTTTTAAACAGGTTACAGTTGTGTAAAATACTGTGTAATATTTAAAATGTGTGCTTATGTTACATATCCCATAGTTTTGAATTTTAGTTTGTAGGTTTTCATTAAAACAAAGGAGATATGAAGCGAGTGAATGAGATGTGCTGGTGATGCAGTTTTGACAGAAATTTTGACTGAATCCATTTTCAATTCCTATTGCTGTTGCTTCTTGGCTTGAATTCAAGAGTTATTTCAAGAGTTATCAAAAAAAAGAAAGAAAGCAAAACTGTCGTTAAGTTACAATTTGGAACCGAGAAATGAAAACGACAGACCTCTTGGGCAAATAGGTTTTATCTGAAACTGGTGAACTAAACAGAAAAACCCAGAGTTCAGATCTGCCCATATGACACATTGCAGCCCAATTAGTTTGTATATCTGCTGTTTAATTCAAATATATTTACACTTTTTGTCTGTAACCATTCTGGGTTTAGTATCTTGGATAGAGGCAGAAAAGACTATATTCTTTTAGCAATCATTTCTATTTATTTTGATGAGTGGATCTTTTAATGGAATTTAGGATTTTAATATTTTTATGTCTGATGTAAAATCAGGTACAAATCAGTTCACTTGTCTTAACATGAATTTTAGAACCTTTTTTTCTACTCATTAAAGTGCATTTTGCAAAAGCTCATATGAATAGCATTTTAATGAAGCAACGTGTGTGTGTGTGTGTGTGTGTGTTTCAGCCATGTTAACCGGAATCTGTGTGTGTATGCTGCTGGCTGCCCTCTCCACCAGCAGTTGCCTTTCTCTCCCTACACACTCAGAAGATGGGGGTCAGTCTGATCTCGGGACCATAGCGGAACACACACGCCACACCCGTGCAGCCCTCTCCAGTGGACAACTGAGCCTGCTGCCCAAACCAGAGAATGATGAAGAGCCCCGCAGCAGCTTGACTGAACTCCTGGCCAGAATCATCTCCACCAAAGGTTGAATTCTCCTTTCAAATGACTTTACATTTACTGAACATTTATAAATTGCCCTTCATGCATAGTATGTTATACCCTATAAACTATGATCATGCCATTTCAGTAGCACTCATTCGCATTAACTTTGGTCAGAGTCATATTTTCCTTTTTGAGATTCCAATTGAACCTCTACAACAACATGAATTATGTAAAAATAACTTCACATATAAATAATAATAATAATAAATGTATTTCTTTATTTATATCTAAATAGATAAACATATACAAATTTCCAAAGGTTTCTGGGCTTAAATATATGAATACATTTGTCTTTGTCCATCCATGCAGGTACGTATCGCAGAAGTCCCTCTTCGAAAAGCAGGTCCATGGGCACCTCTCACAGAATAAAGGACAGAGATTACTTGGGATGGATGGATTTTGGCCGACGGAGTGCAGAGGAGTATGAATACTCCTCATAAGACCCATTCAACAAATCATATGAATCAACCTGATTAGTCAATCATCTGTACAGAGTCACTCATTTTAATGTCACTCAAATCACAGTCTGAGAGCTCGGTCTGATGTAAATTTGTTTGTACAATGGAGATGATGCAATATATAAATATATGTGTCCATCTATATATATTTATTTTGCAGGAAAAAAATTAGTGAGAATGTAGTCTCTACTGCTTTTATTCTCATAAGTCATGTACATATGATTTTGTCCTCACTTTAGGCATATCACAGGTGTCTATGAATAAATCATTGCCTTAACTCACTCATCCAAAGTCTCATGGCTATCGTAACTCATTGTGTACTTGAAATGCAGGTACTGTGACATATAATGTATAATGTGCATTTTTGGACCATTAAACAACACCAACAAATAACAGAAAAAAAACAAGAAGAAAATTGGGTAACACTTTATTTCGATAGTCCACTTTAGACATTCTATTAACAGCAAGTAACTTTGCAACTACATGTCAACTAGTAGTTAGTAGAGTATTAGTAGACTGTCTGCTTAATATCTTCTAACACTTTCTTTGTCAACTTATTCTACTAACCCTAAACCTACCCTAACAGTCTACTCTGAGAGTTATGAAGTTGCAAATGAATGAGAATTAGTTGACATGTAGTTGACATGTTGTTACAAAGTTACTTATAGTTAGTAGAATGTCTAAAGTGGACTATCGAAATAAAGTGTAACCGAAAATTGGTAGATTAAGAAATACTAAATCAGCAGGGCATTTGTCCATATTTCCATATTTGCTCTTCTTAGCATTCTTAGCATGTAGCTTTGATTTACTATCTTACCTGAATTCACCCAGGGGCGGCGTTTGCATATGGCAGTTGTCATACCCGAGCATTCAGAGTTTAGACAAAACATCATGATGATGCTCGTTATAGATAATCAAAATAGATTTAGGAGAGCAGACCTGAACATTGCTAGGTCGAGGTTCCTAATAGTGGCAATTCATGGTAGCGGGGTGTGTTACGATGAGCGCTGCTGTTGATTGGATCTCACTTCAGGATTGTAGTTAGCGTAGTTTTTACCTGTGTTTTGGTCATTAAAATGTTTCTTTATTATTATTATTTTAACAACAGAAAAATAAAAATGGCAGATTTTATAAAAATCATAGAAATGTATACATGTATGCATTTTTGCTAAATTAATTCTTAAAAATGCTCTCTTTGTGGATCATGCGCAATCACAGTTTATTGCATCAATTATCGTGCATCTTTTAGATAAGCTCCCACCTCGCCGCTACCCACTTGTGCAATAAAAACTGCGCAGGCAAGGTAAGACATATGCTTTTATATTTAATGCTGTTCACTGTGCATTTTATTTAATAGTGCGTCATGCACTTTGTTTAGGTATATGTGGGTTTATCGTTCAGGAATGTTGTCGTTACGTATGTATGGCCACAGGGAATTATGCCATACCCTAGGTTTTCATGAACTGCCAACACTGTGCCATTTGTGTGGTGTTGAGGGACCAAGCTAACAGATTACAGTTAACGATCTTATTATGAAAGCTTTCTCTAATTTGCCCCCCGACGCTGAATGGCTAGCATTACAGCACTAGCGCCACAAGTAACCTTCAAATCCAATTCTCTTTCTGTTGCCCGAGGGACAAATTAGGGCTTAGGCAATAATACCCGATTCTGCTGTGAGAACAGGGTGAGAGACAGAGAAAGAAACACATGCAGTCGGTTAGACAGGGAGACAACGTTCCATGGTTTATTGCACAAAACACTTGAGTTAGCACATAATGGATGAATCGTAGGCTGATGATTGCGAGCGAATGAAGGGCTACACCAAACAAAAAGAGCCATTATGCCACAGGTGTGCCTTAGTGAAAGAGATTTCATTTTGTTAGACAATATAAAGTGAACCAATAAATGCACGCTTACACACAGTGCCAAACATGAAAAGGTTTGCAACCAGGGCAATTAAATGTGTTCTGGCAATGTAGATACATTGTCTGAGCCAACTAGCCAAATCCCTTATTCCCCTTCCTCACACATAGACAAATTCATCTTTGAAGTGTTTTTCACTGACTGTTACTAAAGAGTTTGGTTTTGCCTTTTTGAACACAGGTAAGACAACTTAAAATTTTTATTGGTCAATAAAGCAAGTCCTATAATGCAGAATGGTTGTTTAGCAACTAGACTGGCAGTAAAATTAACCATGGTTTTACGACAAATAAAACCAGAAAACTATGGTTACTATCAGAGGTGTCATGCCTCTGATGACGTGCCCCCTCAGATTTTCGAGCCAAGTGGATTTGGAATGCAGCTTCCAAAAGACAAAAATAGCCAAATAATATTTTTTTATATTTGATGTGCGGCACATCACCAGCTGCTAAATTCAAATCTACGTTTGCTGGCTGGCGCTAAGCCAGAGACAGATGCGTTTTTTCAGCGCTATGCATTATAACCAACCACACATGATTCTGTTGAGCTTATGAATGCAATGACCAATCAGAGGCGAGATGAGTCATTGCTGAAACACCGGAGTTTTGTTCAGTGTGCACGTCGCTGACTGAATTAAGATCTCTGGCGAATTAATTCTCTCATCAGAAACAACGAAGTGCAGATGTGCGTACAATGTAAGTAAGATATGCATTTCACAGAGTAAACAGCTTCAGTGATTATAATGGGAGTTTTTGAGAGTGCTTGAACTCTGGCTAGACTGAAGTCAATGATAATGTTCTATGATAATGTAAATATTCCTTGCTCTCTTTCTGAACAATGAAAGTGTTATAAATAGTAACTATTGATGTTTTTATTAAATTCACGTTAAATACAAATTTCGATCGTATTAAAAATATTTAATGGCATGACACCAATATCTGGTAGGCCTACTTAAGTAAAAAGACGGGTTTTATGTGTAGTTAATAGATTACACTAACATTAGTCTACTTTGATCATGATCTAACATGACCTATAAAGGTGCAAAATGCATTTACTACACATATTTGATAATCGAGATACCACCCCCCCCCCCCCCCCCCCCC
>NW_015505489.1:1226401-1242906 GCF_001515645.1 Sinocyclocheilus grahami
TGCCCCTGTTACTATAGTTAAACCATGGTAACCACAAATTAACCATGGTTTTGCTACACTAACCATAGTTTAACCATGGTATTTGTAGTAAAACTGTGATTATACAAATGGTAATCAATACGCCAAAAAAAAAAAACATGGTTACTACACTTTTACTACAATAAAACCATTGTTAATTTTCGTAAGGGTAAAATGATACTTATCTACTATGCCTAGTCCATTGTATCCAAATTCCCTGGATTATATAACAACATTAATCCGAACTAAGGAAAGACCTGAGTAATTAACTTACAATTCACTTACTCTTTTAAGCCAATTATTTAATTTAATTTAAAGAATTATGATGGCTGGCATGATGGATTATGATGACTGGATGCGACAAACTGACATATTATTTGGCAGAAATGATGTTGAATGGGTTATACCCTGAGGTTTACTACTTGGGGTTTAGGAGTTTGTTCAAATCCCTGATCTAAATATGAGCAATTGTAATGTTGAATAGTTTGTCTCAGCAAACACTGCTAAACATTAATTAATATATACTATAAATTTGTTAAAATGCTTACATTTTTGATGCTGTCAATATGTTTCTTGTTAGAATTCTCCTCAGCATTGAGCACTATTATTAGACAGTCTAGTGCAGGAGTACCCAATCCTGTTTCCAGCCCTGCTCCAACACACCTGTCTGTAATTATCAAGTTGTTACAATCACCAGCTGGAGTGCCCATGAACTCCAGGCACTCCATACCGTACCTTTGCCATTTACACCCCACACTCCATTTCCCAGGTTCCCTCTGCCTAGGAACTCATTATCTGTTGACACCTGTTCCAAATCAGGGGCACTATAAAGGTTGCACTCACACTCACACACATCGCTGAGTATTATTTAGCCTGTAATGTCTTTGTGTTTTCCGAGTTGCCTTGCCTTGTTTGTTCTTTGGACTGTTTACCTGGGGGTTTTTTTGTGATTGTTTGCTGCCTGCCATGACCATCACCTGTTTATGTATTATCCTTTTGCCTCTGTCTTGGATTACATTGTTTGCTGCCTGCACCAACTATTGCCTGTTTTGGATTTCTCTTTTGTTTCGCCCTGAATATTGTTGATTGCTGGTGTTTTGACCCTGCCTGTTCTGACTACGCTCCTGAATAAAGTCTGCAGATGGATCCTCAACTCCAACTCCAACATTACACAAGTATTCCTGGATATCTTAATTAACTGGTTTAGGTGTGCTTGATCCAGGGACAGGATTGGACACCCCAGGTCTAGCAGGTCCACATGTCTACATATGATAACCCTCTGTGGTCTCCCAGTGATCTATGGTCTAATGTGTATGGTGATTGCAGTTGTGGTTGAAGGTCTTTCATTGGAGGTCAGGAAACCAGACTTGGAGCTTTCTCTTGAAGTCAGCCTTCTCCTTTTCAGTGGGTTTAGGGGCAGATACTGGTCATCTCAAAATCATTAAGAGACAATTAATTAGGCATGGGCCGGTATGAGATTAATGGACCTTAAGCAAAAATATCACGGAATCACGGTATTGTTACAGCTCTAAAATGTGTGTGTGTGTGTGTGTTTTTTTTTAATGTCTAGGTAAAAAAATAGTTTTTCTACTGAACACATATTTTATTTTTGAGCAACATACAGAATATTAGGAACAGTAGAATTTGTTTATTTTTTCTTTGATTTGTTTCTTAAATGTTTGCTGAGTTGTGGGCTGTCCTGCAGCTTTTGATGTGGACGGTTGATTTGCTGCTAGAGCTACTGCTGCCCTAAAAAGAAGAAAAATAAAGACTGACATCTTTATTTAACCTAAATCTGTAATCACAGTTATTTAATTTTAGTTATATAGTCAAGTCAAGTCTGCTTTATTGTCAATTCTTCCACATGTACAGCACATACACACAGAGAATTGAAATTGCGTTACTCTCAGACCCTTGGTGCATACAGATAACACTACAGTAGAACATAAATACAGATAGATACAGATAAAATACAAAATACAACTATACAAATATGGTAAAATGTAAAAAATATATATATAAAGCACAAGGCATATGGCAGATAGAGTGCAAACCAGTAAAGTAAACAGCAGTGCAGATACGATTGTAGTGCAAAAAAAAAAGATTTGTAGTGCAAAAGAGTTTATTCAGACTGATTAAAGTGACAGTGTGTGTGTGTGTATTTGGGAGGGGGGAGTGGGAGAGTCCATCAGAGGGTCAGAGTTCAGAGGTGCCTCTGTAGAAGGTGCACATGATGGGGGCCGGGGCTCTGGCACTTCTCAGTTTGTGGAGGAAGTAGAGATGCTGCTGTGCTTTCTTGACCAGTGCTGCAGTGTTGTCAGTCCAGGAGAGATCATCTGTGATGTGCACACCCAGGAACTTGGTGCTGCTCACTAAATATGATATATTTCTTATCATATAATTTATATAATTTCATATGATTTAGTTTAATTTATAATTAAATTATAATTTCATACACATAATTTAACTTAATAATAACCCAATTTGAAGCAAAAACAGAATGTTCTGACTAACTTTGTGAAATTATACTACATGCCTGAACAAAACAAACAGCAGACGGACTGAATGAGACCAAAGTCCCTTTAAAGCAAGTCATGTCACTCGGCGGCCATCTTTGAAACGCCTCTCAGGCATGTAAGTGCAGCTTCTATCTCGTTGAATGGGGAAACATCAAATTCTCCAAAACTGTTCGTCAAGCTTACGATTAAATTTCATATTTGAAATCACCAATGAAATCTGACAACAACTGTCTCATAAATGTTGTTTCTTATGCTCCAATAGCATTAAAAAAAAGGCTTATTTTTCAGGCTAGACCAGTCTGTGCGCATATGCAGTCCTAAGCGTGCATCTCCAGAATATTGACTCTTTCTATAGCAACCAGGACTTCTAACGGCATCTGCAGTGACGCAATGACTTTACCTTTTATTTAGAAGGCAGAACTTATTCCGCCATCTTGCGCATTGCACTTTCTTTTTACGTAATAAACATCTATGTTTATTGTTGTTGTTGTTTTAATTTATTTATTTGTAATTTTGTGTCTTCTTTTTCTTGTCTTTTTTTCCCTTACAACTGTTTTTATATACCACCTGGCTACTGTTGTAAAACTTTGATAATGTTCAAAAAAAGTAAGTAATGTGCACAATCTTTGTACGTCTAAAGTCTTTTAAATAGTAAATCTAAATATAATGCTATAATCAGCATTTTCCAGATTTTTCATGTCAGCTATACTAGTAAAAATGTTGCAAAAGTTTTCTAAACAGTTCCACATTAATACTTATTTCATATGCAAAGATGTCACCCAATCATAACAGTGGGTATTTACAAGTCTTAAAAGAGACCTGCCAATTTAAACAATTGAAAGTAAGTTTTTACATTCCTCCGCAAACATGCGTGAATGCAGCGTTACAACAGCTGACTGATCAGATCACAGACAAAGAACAACAACACCTGGACTCTGTTATAATCATTCTCTGGGACTTTAAAGGGGTCATATGATGCGATTTCATGTTTCCCTTTATCTTTGGAGTGTTAAAAGCTGTTCGTGCATACAGAAGATCCGTAAAGTCTCAAACCCAAAGAGATATTCTTTATAAAAGTGAATGCTCAGCCACGCCTTCCTAAAACGCCTCGTTCAAATATATCTACGTCACTGTGTGGGAAGATTTGCATAACACCGCCCAAATGTATACGCAAATAAAGAAGGCGTAACTTTTATTCTCTCTGTAGTTTTCGGCTTGTTCAAGATGCATTGGCGCTGTGCAGACCGATCAGCATATGACATCAAAGTACCGTGAGAGCAATTCAAAAGTATAAAGAGTTGTCTGCTCTCCTATCGCTTTTGCGGGACTTTGATGTCATAAGCCGATCGGTCTGCGCACTGTGCACAGCGCCGATGCATCTCAACCAAGCCTATTGTTGCCACCACCATATCATGGAGACGCTGTGTATTTAGTTGCGAAAGCCAAACTACTTTGTTTGGTCTTCAAAAAGAGGACAACTAGAAATCAGTAAAGAAGGCGTAACTTTTATTCTCTCTGTAGTTTTCGGCTTGTTCAAGATGCATTGGCGCTGTGCAGACTGATCAGCATATGACATCAAAGTACCGTGAGAGCAATTCAAAAGTATAAAGAGTTGTCTGCTCTCCTATCGCTTTTGCGGGACTTTGATGTCATAAGCCGATCGGTCTGCGCACTGTGCACAGCGCCGATGCATCTCAAACAAGCCTATTGTTGCCACCACCATATCATGGAGACGCTGTGTATTTAGTTGCGAAAGCCAAACTACTTTGTTTGGTCTTCAAAAAGAGGACAACTAGAAATCAGTGGTTAAGTTTTATGTACAACACTGTTCCAGAACAGTTCAAACCAAATATTCGAGTGTGTGCAGCGCATTTTATGGAGGAAAGTTTCCTAAACCTGGAAAGGGGTGTAACATTTCCGTTACACACTTGAGGAAGTCAGCCAATCACAACTCACTAGATAGCCGGCCAATCAGAGCACACCACGCTTTTCAAACCGATGAGCTTTGTAAAAATCAACGCGTTTCAGAAAGGTGGGGCATAGAGGAGCAACAATAATGTACAGTAAGTGGAAAATAATGTGTTTTTGAACCTTAAACCGTGTAAACACATTGCATTACACCAAATAGACCAAATAATGTTTTTTTAGCAACGTCATATGACCCCTTTAATTAAGCAAACCTCACAAACTGCCAAAATTCAAACAACACATTACATACCTCACCAGAGACAAAAATATTTTGGACCACTGCTACACCACAATAAAGGATGCATATCGCTCCATCCCCAGAGCAGCTTTAGAACTCTCTGACCACTGCCTGGTTCATCTTCTTCCAACATACAGGCAAAAACTTAAATCTGCTAAGCCTGTCCTAAGAAGTGTAAAGAGATGGACCAGCGAAACAGAGCAGGCATTACAAGCCTGTTTCGACTACACTGATTGGAGTGTTTTTAAAGCTGCTACCACCAATTTGGATGAGCTCACAGAGACTGTAACATCATACATCAGTTTCTGTGAGGACATTTGCATTTCTACCAGGACTTATTTAACATACAACAATGACAAACCATGGTTAACAGTAAAACTCAGACAGCTTCGTCAGGCCAAAGAGGATGCCTACAGGAGTGAGGACAGAGTCTTGTACAATCAGGCCAGAAACACACTGAATAAGGAGATTAGAGTGGCTAAGAGGATCTACTCTAAAAAGTTGGAAAAACAGCCAACGCCCCTGCTTCAGTGTGGAAAGGCCTGAAAGACATTACAAACTACAAGACACCATCCCCCAGCACTGTGGAGAATCAACAACTTGCTGAAGACCTGAATGAGATTTACTGTAGATTCGAAACTCTTGGTCTCACACCCCACACCCACCCTGACCATCTCTCTACACAGCCATCAACACCTCCAGCAGCCCCCTCTCCCCCACACCTGCACTTCAGATCAGTGGAGATAATGTGCGTCAGGTCTTCAGAAAGCAGAAGAGAAGAAAAGCACCAGGCCCAGACGGTGTTACACCAGCCTGTCTGAAAACCTGTGCTGACCAGCTGGCCCACATATTTTCACAGATCTTCAACAGCTTCAACACTGGAGCTGTGCAAAGTCCCTGCCTTTTTCAAACACTTTAACATCATCCCCATCCCAAAGAAATGCAAAATTACAGGACTAAATGACTACAGACCTGTTGCTTTAACGTCTGTGGTCATGAAGTAATTTGAAAGACTGGTGTTGGCTTATCTGAAGGACATCATTGGACCCTTACTGGACCCCCTGTAGCTTGCTTACCGAGCAAACAGGTCAGTGGAGGATGCATTCAACATGGGACTGCACTACATCCTGCAATATCTGGAAAAATCAGGGACTTATGCAAGGATCTGTTCGTGGACTTCAGTTCGGCCTTCAACACTATCATCCCAACACTCCTCCAGACCAAACTAACCCAGCTCTCTGCTCCTAGCTCTGTCAATGGATCTGTCAATGGATCACCAGCTTTTGTACATATAGACAACAGCTAGTGAGAATTGGTAAATTCCCATCCAACAGTCACACCATCAGCATTGGCGCCCCCCAGGGTTGCGTTCTCTCCCCACTGCTCTTCTCCCTGTGCACCAACGACTGCAACTCTACTGACCCCTCTGTCATGCTCCTGATGCTTGTAGATGACACTTCAGTCATCGGCCTCATCCAGGACGGTGACGAGTCTGCTTATAGAAGCGAGGTTGAGCAGCTGGCTGTCTGGTGCATTCTTAACAACCTGGAGCTGAACACGCTCAAAGCAGTGGAGATGTTTGTGGACTTCAGGAGAAACCCCCCAGCACTCCCCCCACTCACCATCATGAACAGCACTGTAACAACAGTGGAGTCATTCAGATTCCTGGGCACTACCATCTCTCAGGACCTGAAGTGGACAATCGCATTGACTCCATTGTGAAAAGGCCCAGCAGAGGCTGTACTTCCTTCGCCAGCTGGGGAAGTTCAACCTGCCAAAGGAGCTGCTGAAACAGTTCTACTCCGCCATCATTGAATCCATCCTCTGCACTTCAGTACCTGTCTGGTTCAGCTCAGTTACCAAATCAGACCCTAGAAGATTGCAGCGGACAGTCTGGACTGCTGAGCGAATCACTGGCACAATGCTCCCCACTCTCCAAGAACTGTACTCATCCAGAGTGAGTAAAAGGGCAGGCAATATCACTCTGGACCCCTCACAACCAGCCCACTTCATCTTTGAACTGTTGCTGTTTGGCCGGCGCTAATTCATATATTGCACATCTGTACATACAATATTCGGTCTACTGTGTATTGTTTTTACATATTTAGTTTTACTCACTTGTTTTTATTATTTATTTATTTTTGTCACTTGTCAACATGTCTGTGCACTGGAAGCTTCTGTCATCAAGACAAATTCCTTGTGCGTGTAAGCACACTTGGCAATAAAGCTCTTTCTGATTCTGATTCTGATAGTTTCTTGAAGACAAGTAAACAAATACATCAAAAACAGAACCAAAGTCTGAGGAACTGCTTTAATTCTTTGCAGCATAGATTCAATAAGGTGCTGGAAACTTTCCTCAGAGACATGGCATGTTATTCTGCTGAAAGTAGCCATCACAAGATGACTGTGGTCATGTTTAAATGATGCTCAATTGGTACTAAGGGGCCCAAAGTGTGTCAAGAAAATATCCCCACACCATTACACCACCACCACCAGCCTGAACCGTTGATAAAAGGCAGGATGGATCCATGCTTTTAGAATCAGAATCAGAATCAGAATGAGCTTTATTGCCAGGTATGTTTACACATACGAGGAATTTGTTTTCGTGACAGAAGCTTCCACAGTGTAACAGAATGACAGTGACAGAACAAAAAACACAGATAATAAAAAATAGAACAAGTAAATAAGGAATAAAAATATATAAATTGACAGTTGTATGTGCATGTATATTACAATAAACAGTTGTATGTACAGGTACTGTATATTATGTGCAAATTTGAGGTCTTTAGACATGCAACCATTGGTGTAGAGGAAGAAGAGCAGTGGGGAGAGAACACAACTCTGAGGAGCTCCAGTGCTGGTTATAAGGGTGCTGGATGTGTATTTTCCCAGCCTCAATAGCTGCTGCCTGTCTGTCAGGAAGCTGTTGATCCACTGACAGATGGAGGTGGGCCCGGCGAGCTGAGTTAGTTTGGGGAGGAGGAGGTTTGGGATGATGGTGTTAAAGGCCGAGCTGAAGTCCACAAACAGGATTCTCACATAAGTCTCTGGTCTGTCTAGATGTTGCAGAACATAATGCTGTCCCATGTTTACTGCATCGTCCACAGACCTGTTTGTTCTGTAGGCAAACTGAAGAGGATCCAGCAAGGGTCCAGTGCTGTCCTTCAGGTGGGCCAGCACCAGTCTTTCAAAAGACTTCATGACCACAGACGTTAGAGCCACAGGTCTGTAGTCATTAAGTCCAGTAATTTTGGGTTTCTTTGGGACTTTGAAGCATGAAGAGCGTTTGAAGCATGAAGGGACTTCGCACAGCTCCAGTGATCTGTTGAAGATCTGTGTGAAGATGGGGGCCAGCTGGTCAGCACAGGATTTCAGACAGACTGGTGTAACACAATCTGGGCCTGGTGCTTTTTTCCTTTTCTGCTTCCGGAAGACCTGGCGCACCTCTTCTTCGCTGATCTGAATTGCAGGTGTGGGGGAGAGAGGGGTTGCTGGAGGTGTGAATGGTTGTGTGGAGAGGTGTTCAGGGCGGGTGTGGGGTGTTTTTTCAAACCTGCAGTAGAACTCGTTCAGATCGTCTGTCAGTTGATTCTCCACAGTGCTGGGGGATGGTGTCTTATAATTGAGTCGCTGGAAGTGAACTGAGTCCTTATTTTTTCAGAATAATTCCTCTTTGCCACTCTGATCTCCTTTTCCAGTGTGTATTTAGCCTGTTTATACAAGACATTATTCCACTTTCTGTGAGCATCTTCTTTGGCCTGATGGAGCAGTCTGAGTTTTGCAGTGAACCATGGTTTGTCATTGTTGTAAGTTAAGTGAGTCCTGGTAGGAATGCACAGGGTCATCTTTATGTTGGATATGTTGCAGCAGAAAAATTGAGACTCATCAGACCAGACCTTTTTCCAATCTTACTGTATATTGTCCAATTTTGGTAAGCCTGTGCAAATTGCAGCCTCGGTTTCCTGTTCTTAGCTGACAGGAGTGGCACCTAGCATGGTGTAATGCTGCTGTAGGTTCAAATCTGCTTCAAGGTTCAATGTGTTGTGCATTCAGAGTGCATTTCCTCTGACTTCTGGTATCAACAAGGCATTTTCATCCACAGAATTTCAAAGTCACTTAAATCAACTTTCTTCCCCATTCTTATGCTTGGTTTGAACTTCAGCTTCAGAACTTGATTATCTTGACCATGTCTACATGCTAGATGGATGAATGGATGCATGGATAGATAGATAGACAGAGCTCACAGGTCACGTTATTGTTTTAAAATCAGTTCCTATATTGAGAAAATGACTGAAATATTTCTGTGATGTATATATGTTATCTGTGACACAATTTTCAATGATTTACAATGTAAAAATCCAATGTTTATTGATAATTATTGTGACTATCAGCCTATTCAACTATTTAGTTGAAAAGTGGTTAGGTTTACGGCTAAGAGGCCTAAATTTATATTGTAAAAACTACACAAAGGATTTATAAATAAAACATTTCTAGATTCCAACCAAAATGTTCATCAAGTTTGAGGAGAAAATAGACCCAACTCTGTACAATCTTGCAAGAACAAAGTGTTTTGTATTTGTGTTCACAGTAACTTGCAGAGAGTTTCTATGGAAATCCTCTTCAGCCAGAGAACGTCATGTGAATATCATCACATAGTTAGTAAATAGCTGGTGCTCTTCAACACCAAGTGGCCTGTTGATCAGTCCACTGTGGTCTGAACACGAGCATCTACTCACTCCATGCAAATTTACAAGACAAGGGCCCTAAAGGTTTACTGTCAGCTCAAGATCAAACAATGAGGATTTCAGAAAAGTGAACTGGCATATTATAGACCCCCTTGTTGTGGCCACTCTGGCGGTTTCTCTCGGACACGCACTGTGTTTGAATTACACTGATACAGAGTTGCTGGTTCATTTAGATTGTAGGGACCAGAATTTATAACTGAATCAGATATGCTACTGAACCTAGATAGATAGAATTTAAATGATTTGGTGTGGCAAACACAAATATAAAGCTTTTCTGCATGCTCAGTGATGGTGAAGCACACCCTCTTGTGGTCAACAAGGCTAGTGCATCTCATGCTTTCTAAAGGACATTGAAAATGTCTTTGGATATTCATGGACATATACTTGAACAAACACGTAATAACATTATTAATGGTGCAAAATAAGACTATCGACAAAATTATTGCAACTGGTTTATTGTTCCTCTGCAAAGGGGAGCTTTTAAAATTCACTTTTCACTAGCGTCATTGCTTTTACATTATACCCCCCACCCCCTCAAGTTTAGGTTTTTTCTTTTTATGTATAAAAAGTTAGCATGTTTAAATCCTTTGCATATTTACCATTTACAATATACAAGTAAAACGTCCCTTCAGTAATCTGATGAAATAAACACCATTGAAATGGCAGATACCTCTGTAGTTCTGAAACACATTCAACGAAGGTCATGCTGATTAAATGTGCCTCCACACACACACACACACATACAGTACACACACATTTACACCTGAGCAGAACGACTCATGCACTTTCAACTGTATGTGCTTCCTCTGCAATACACCAAATAGAATATATCCTTCAAATATCTGCATTGGGAAGTCAGCATAACACATAGTTACAGTATTTATGTCAGTGCATACTGTGGCAGGCGAAGCTATTATTATACAGTCTGTCCAAAAAAAATAAAAAATCAGGCACTATAAATTCCTATTGCACCCTTGAAATCTTTAAAGCTTACAATATATATTTCACTTGCTTTACATACGACACACATCAGTCAGTAGGTTTCAAAACCACAGCAAATGTACAGTTTTTTCAGTTGAACCTGTCATCCTTTTGACCAATGAAATTGTAGTTGTGCAATATTCCCATCAAGCCTTCGATACTGCAATTCCAAATGCCACGTACATCCACACATACACTTATAAATAATGTTGGTCTCAACAAAAGGACATTAAAAGATGACATAACATGAACACGATTGTGTTTCAAGTTCAAACTTGCTGCAACTCTCCATGCAGCACCTTCACAGCCCCGTTGTCTCGGTTTCTCTCTGAAGTATTTCAGTCAGTCGACTTTTGAGGATGTAAAACACAGAGTTTGTGCTAATGTGCAAATTATCACCAGTTCACATCAACAGCTCCCTCAATTGAGAGTCGCGTTATTGAACTCTGGTATTACACTATACTTACTTTTATATTATGCATTAATAAGCCTTTTTAGACAATTAATATTACACTGCCGTTATTTAATTGGCTGGACTACATGGAAAAGGCTTCTGTGAAGGTATTTGTACTAATAAAAGCATGTTTTACAGATTTTCGGCACACTATAGGGGCTGATTTAAAGCACTACAACATGGCCATTAAAAAGTTAATTCTGACCTAAAAATCAATAATAAATGACATAACTTAATTGTCTAGGCTACCATTAGCATTAAGGTGCTATCTGTGCTCTTGCTAGCATCACGAAATGAACCAATTTTGAAATGTCACATGGGAAGACCAGATTTACAACAACAACAAAAAAGACACTTTCTTGCTTATCCTCGAGTAGATTTGAAATTCAAAAAGTGCTTAAACAAAGTAATTTTGGGGCATGAATTTTCTGCTCTCTTCATATGCTACATTTTCTCGCAGTTAGCAAGTGCAAATTCCTTTTTTTTTTTTTTTTTTCCACACAAGCTTGGAATATACCAAGATATGAGACGATGCTGAATGAATTGTTCTGTATATGTTGGTCAGATGGACAGAGACAAAATAGGTTGTTATAGCAATTGTTATAACAAAATAATCTATACAAATATCATCTTAATAACAGGCACTCGAGTTGTCGCAGGGATGATATACTGTATCAATTCAAATTACAAATAAATGAAAGGCAAAAGGGGACGACAGAGAGGCAACATTCACTTTTCATTGAGGCTAGTTTGTCTGGGTGGCCCAGGGGCCAACATCAGGTCCTCACTGGAAGGCCCCGGGCCCTTCATAGCCATACTAGCCCCAACCATAGCTGGGTAACTGCGGTTTCTTCTCATCCCTGAGTTCAGCACTTGCAGTCCTCCTATAGGGGAAGTTACAACAGTGTGGGCCCCAAATGGCGGTGCCGGCCTTCCCATCCCTGGGGTCAAATTTCTGGGAGCCAGGCTAAACTTCTTCACCTTGTCCACAAGTCTCAAGTTCTGCACACTGACTTCACTCTGACACGGTGTGTCTTTCCGAGCCCTTTCGTCTGCCTCCCGCACTTCCTTCAGAATTGAGCTGGCTGGCCGTGAAGCCAGAAAGGTTTCGTAGGGGGGGTCTGAGGGGCTGTAGTCTACAGGGAACACAGGACTGGTGGGTTTGGATTTGCTGGGGGAGTTTGGAGGGGTGGAGGGGAGCGTGTCTGGGCCGGTGTGCGTGGGGGTGGCAGTGTGTGAGGAACAGGGGTCTGGTGGAGGGGCTCGATCCGCCCGGTCCCAACTGAGAGGGTTATAGACAGCAGCAGATATGCCTCTCTCCTGTAGGAGGCGTACTAGTCCCAGGGAGGTACTGGTGGTCTTGGTTGAGTCGCGGAGGTTGGTGAAACTCTCCGCCAGGCTGAGGCGACGAGGCGTGCAGGGAGTGGACACAGGGGTTGAGCGCAGACTGCTGTTGGACATCACACAGGAAGCCGGTGATGGACCTGACAAAAGACTGAGAAAGAAACACTTCATTAGTTTGACTTATCTATTTATATAAGCCACATGTCAAACTGTGCATTGATAACTTTGTGAATACAATTAAATGAACTGAAATATTCCAATAGTTCTGTGAGTAATTCAATCAAAATGCAGGGAATTTATATATATATATAAAAATAAAAAAAACACAATTGATTTTTTTATGTATTTTACAAATACATAAAAAGTGACTTGAATTACATTAAAAGATTTTTTTTTTCTCTCATTTCATGCATTGCCTGGAAATCAAACCCACGACCTTGACGTTGTTAGCACCTGTTTGACCTACAGGAATGCCATTGTTCTATTTTAAAATAAAAATTAAAAGTAAGCTAATATATTAAAATTCAATAGCATTCATTCATTATCATTTTGGATACACATTTTTTTGATTATAGATTAACAGCCTGTTGACATACAACCTCACGGGATTTATATATTGTTACATTATTTGATTAGACATCATGGCTCTGTTATCAATCTGTTCTTTCATGCACTCTGCTTTACAATAATTTACAATACACCCACAGACATAATCAGACAGATTCATACACCGTTTGTGTTATTTACACATAAATTGGTTATGTCATAATGCTTAAAGTCACCCAGAAAAAGGTTCTGGTGTTAGGTTGAGAAACATTCTTACAATACATCCAGTTAGACCATTAGAGTGGTTTGTGTTTGGCTAGAGAATAGCACACTCCCATGACACAAGGTTTAATCAGTACTAGGCTAGTCATGCTATTCATCCTCACCCCCAGGGGGCCCTGCTCAGTGAGTCTGCTCTAAGCCCGCCACCAGAACTACATGATAGTGAGCCGCCTCATCATCCTCGTCATATGACCTGCAGAGAGCCAGTTACACAGCTGTACAGTATGGTTGCTATAGAGACAAGCTATTTGTCTGGAACCCTTAATAGAGATTTAAGACTGTACAATAAACCATAAGGTGTCCCATTTGTTGTATTATGGTTCCAAAGTGTGCTTCTCCCTGCTTTGTTCTTTTTATGTGCCCTCATTTGGAAGCCCCAGATTTCATAAAGGACTAGATTTCTTGCTAAATTTTTGCCTGACCATTGCCCCCCCCCCCCCCCCTTATTTTTCACCTACACTCTCACAAAAAAAAAAGTCAAAAATGTTGGATAAGATCCATAAAATAATGTATACTAACAAGTTGTTAAGACAGTTTTATGGAAAGACCACACAGTTTTTACCTGGGTGTGACTCTGGTGAGTTCATCTGTAGGATGCAGGATCCTGCAGGTGGTGAAGGTGTATGTGGAGCTGGTGTGAGACATACATTTACCAGGGAAATGAACTGGGGAGAGCAAGAGAGGAGAGACAAACATCAGTACACAACACCATAAACACACTTAGGAACGCACAGAGGAAGTTAAAACTGCTTCAGGATCCGAGGAGACATAATGCAATCTACTGTGGCATAATGCAATCTATTATTGAGCTTAAAAATGTGACTGCAGAATTGGGATCTTTACATTTACATAGAAATCATAACGTTTCATTTGTACGATTCATCCTGATGCAGTTTTAAATAGCTTCAAACAGCAGGAGGGAACAGTGGGAAAGAAGGAAGATCAAATGATGAATTTGATTATTACAGACAAGCTAGAACATATTATATACAGGAGCTGGCACTGTGTTTCAATAATTATCAGCAGAAAGTTGTCAATTGTCATTATAAAGGGATAGTTCGCCCCAAACAAAACAAAACAAAAATGAACAAAAGCAAAAACCAAACACAGCTATTTACAAGTGTACTCAAGCCATCTGATATTCACAGAAAGTATGTGAGCATTGTGTATAAAATTCTAAAATGTGGCTTTCGTGTTTGTGTAGTCGACAAGCCTGACTTTGAAAGCATGTGGAGTGTGTTTGTGTACATGTGGTGTCAATGTGACCTCTTTCCAGTGTCGTTAGAGTCTGTTCACTCACATGACTGTGGCTCACACCTCCACGTTTTTAATAGAACTCTGTAACATTATCCTTTGAACACACTCAGAAATCCAGCTGGATGCTAGTTACATGCTGGGGCTCCTGTTGGGAATGTGTGATGATGTGTGTTAAATGCATCCAGGGATGTGTATGTGTGATGTGTACAGTTTAATTTCAAACATCACACTCTGTGCTCACATACAGGTTTATCAGGGGACAAGTGTGTGGAGAGAGTGAGTAGTAAATAAATGTGTTTTCCCCCCCAGGCGTTAAACTCTGGTAATGCAGGTAAGAAGAGAGACTGAGAGGAGTCTTTAGGAAATGAACTAGTGCTGAAAAAGAGAATTGAGTCTAGAAGCTAATACTAAATATCACTTATTATCACACTCATATTTGTAAGTATAAGTATAAGAGTAGAGCTACCAATTTTATATAATATCAATGATTTGGTGTGAATTGTTAAAGGATATATGAAAGCCTGTAAAGGAAAAAAAAAAGAAAGAAAAAATATATATATATATGAATAAACATAAATTAAGCATATTTTAGGATAATTCAGACTGCCCATTACTATAATACAATACATGTAGTATATTAGTATAATTTTATATGTAAATGGTATATAAATATAATTATAAAATTAAATTATGTTATGTTATTGAATTATATTATTAAACTATATTTAGTAATACATTTAATTAAAATTAAATGGCAAAACATTTCAGTTTTGATACAAAAACATTATTTATTAATATTTATGGTTATTTTATTTTTTATTTATTAATATTTAAAGCATTTTTCAACATTTCCAAAAGCTCAATTCTCATTTTTTCAGCACGAAAAGCCAAAGAAATGACTGACAGGCAGAATGACAGTAAAATGTAAAAAAATGACTATACTCAAAAGAATATGGCAGCTGTCTTCAGGGTGAGTGGATGATGTGCAGTGGGTGTGTGCCTGCAGCTGAACGAGGAGAGAACCAGCTCATCCTAGACCCTCACAGGCACAATACAATTGGGGCTTATGGGTACTCCACTAGGGCATTGTCTGTTTTATAGTGAGGCTTTATGTTCCCTCCCCCCTAAGCCTGTCCAGAGGGTTAGTGGGGTTACGAGGGTCCCTCACCAGATAAGACCTCCTTCTCTACAGCCTCCATTCGATCTGACCCCACTCCAGGGGTCCCTCCATTTTCTCTGAGCTGCTCTTCCTGCTTATCAGTAATGCTGTAGATGGAGTAAACCGAGTGCAGGGTGCCCAGAGACATGATGCTGTCTGCCGGAGTGAGGGGGCTGCCGTCTTCACTGCCACTCCCACCATCTCTCTCCTCGTATAATTCGCTCTTCTCTTCTGCCAGGGCATTGAGTTTACGCTCTCTCTCCTCCTCAAAGAAACGCCGCTCGCTAATGTAGTTGTCCCGTCGAAGGGAAAGACGACGCAGTGCCGCCTCCAGGTCACGAGAGCCGGGTGTGCCAGGCGTGCCAGGCTTTCTGTTGGAGTCATCAGAGCTGGAACAAATATTACAGACAAAGATTCAAACAATACAGTGTGGTCTAATGTCCACTACTGAAGAACTTACACACACACACACACACACCCCCACACATGCCTAAATGTAACAATTTCTATTGTTTTAATATAAAATAGGACCAACAAATCAATATAATTCTTGCCAGTGCAAATATGTAAGCTGATAATTATTTTCATGTTACAGTATAACTGTGATATATGATAAAAGGCTAATATTCTCTCTCTCTCTCTTTTTTTTAATAAATAAATAGAACACTAGTTACACTAAACTACAAAGTTCGGAAAAATGTATATGGAGTTTTTAAAGATGAATCAATAATCAATATAGTAGTTATAGTTACTACAGATTAAACTAAACTAAACTTTTTTCTCTAAAATGTATAACATACACACATATGTATATATATATATATACAGTGGGTACGGAAAGTATTCAGACCCCCTTACATTTTTCACTCTGTTATATTGCAGCCATTTGCTAAAATCATTTAAGTATTTTTTTTCCCTCATTAATGTACACACAGCACCCCATATTGACAGAAAAACACAGAATTGTCGACATTTTTGCAGATTTATTAAAAAA
>NW_015505489.1:1243102-1248883 GCF_001515645.1 Sinocyclocheilus grahami
ACATACACACAAAATTTTAAATAATGATTTTCTGCTGTAATACATTTTATAAATAATTTATCCCTGTGATGGAAATCTTCAGTGACGCATTATTATTCAGAAATCAATCTAATATACTGATTTGGTGCTCAATTATTATCATTTATTAAAAATGTGTAACTAATTGTAACCATGTCATTTTTCCAAATGACGTCCCTGGAGGTCCTCAAATAGAAAACAAATGTCCCCAAACTATAGTTAAGAAAACACACAACACATTTCTATCATACTGCTGAAACATTTATGGTTTAAAACCGCGTTTGATGCTCTTACCCGTCCTGATGTGACTGGGTTTCCATCAGCATACTGTTAGTGCGGTTGTCCATTTCAACACCGTCCCCTCCGTACATGCTCGAACGGGGTGTGCTCAGACAACTAGAACGCCTGGAATTCGTACAGGATGTTTGATTGGACCCTGGGATGTTCATGGGGGACGGGCCCATGGAGCACAGCCGAACAGTCTGGTTGATGTTACGCACTGTCTCAAAGACACGTTTAGGGTGCAACCTGAACAAAAAGTGAAGACAAGAATGTACAGAGGTTCATGCGAAACGTTCTGAGGTTTTTTCTCTCTCTCCTTACTCTCCTTAAACAGTTCAAATGAATTACAATGCCATCCTTAGATGATTTGGACCTACAACCATTCGATTATCCGCTCAGATCTTTAACCAGTAAGCTAAACTGATGAAAATATAATAGGAAAACATTTTAAACATACAGTGCCTTGTAACAGAGATTAGAATACATGTTATATTGCTCTGAAACAGACTCTGAATGCAAATTTTTAACTCATGCAGGATATGGAACATAGGCAGGACACAGGAAATGAAACACTAATACACCTTTGTTCCTCTACGTCTGGATCAGACATCTGAATCTCTTTTCTCATGGAGCCTTCAATTTCAGCAGCTAAAGAGTCCTGTTACACACAAAGCACAAACACACCATTAGCCAGGGGAATAACAGTGATATCATATGTATACTAGTGTATATATAGCATACTCTTGTACTGCTTACTGTAGCACACACTAAATAACAATAAATGCTTTAACAGTAATATACTACAGCTGATATCACATGACCTTATCAGAATATTTAATTCAGAAATGTCCTCATAACTCTATATATATACAGATAGATAGATAGATAGAGAGATAGATATTAATTTAATGATAAATAATTCACAAATTAATAATACATTTAGGGCTGTCACTAACGATTATTTTGGTAATTGAGTAATTGGCTCCACAGCTCTGGCCAGGGATGTCAAATCATGCCCTTCGCTTGCGAGAGAAGGTCAGTCCTCAGTTGTATCGACCAAGGGGCTGCCGATAGCAGCTGAATCAACTCAGGGAACTATATATGATTCCTCCAGAGTGGGGCCACCAAGACGACCGAATATCTGACTTCCCTGACTCGTCTGATGACCTGAGGAAGCAGGGCAACTGGGGGCATACAGGCAAGCGCTGGGCCAATCGTGCGCCAGGGGAACTCGCTGTATCGAAAAGTAAATTGGGCAGTGAAAGTTGTCTTCTGAGGCGAAGAGGACCAGATCATTTGAACCATTTGGGGATGTAGTCTCCATTCTCCTGGAGCCACATTGTCCCTGGACGACATGTTTGCCCCTTGGTTCAGTCTGCCTGGCACATGAACTGCTCTCAGCTTTGTGCCCATAAAAGGAGGCGTCGAGCCATCCTGTGAAGGGAACGTGACCTGAGACCGCCATGGCGATTGATAAAGGCTACCACCGTCATGTTGTCCGAATGGACCAGGACGTGGTGTAAGCGTTGCTCCCGGTTTTACCAGGAGCCGAATGCCAGTCCGCCCTCGTACAGGGCTCCCCAACCTGAGTTGGAGGCATATGTCGTAACCACCTTCCTTCTGGAGGTCAGTCTCAACTGACGTAATCCATACCCGCAACCGGGCAGAATCAATAACTGCCCCCAGAAAGACTACTTGCTGGCTGAGAGACAAAAAGCTCTTGGCCAAATTAATTCTCAACCCAAGCCGTTCCAGGTGGCTGAGCAGCAGCGGCCTGCGAGTGATGAGTTCCCATTCTGATCTGGCTAAAACCAGCCAATCGTCGAGGTAGTTCAGAATGTGGATTCCCATCTGTCTCAGAGGGGAAAGAGCCACGTCGATGCACATCGTAAAAGTGTGTGGGGCCAGAGACAGTCCGAATGGCAGGACTGTATATCGATAGGCCACTCCCTCGAATGCAAATCTCAAGAATGGTCTGAGATGGGGGCTATCTGGATATGAAAGTAAGCATCTTTCAGATCCACTAATAGAAACCAGTCCTCAGGGCATACTTGCGCGAGGATCTGTTTCAAAGTCAGCATCTTGAATGGCTGATGGCTCATGAGTGAGTGGTTCAGATGCCTGAAATCAAGAATGGGTCTGAGCCTGCCATCTTTCTTGGGAATGAGGTAGTAACAGCTGTAAAAGCCCGACTCGCTGTTCACTAGAGGAACCGTTTCCATGGCTCCTTTTGCAAGCAGTGTTTGTACTTTGGACCGGAGAACGTGAGCATCGTTGTCCCGTACCGTAGTTTGAATACCTCTGAAGCGAGGTGGCCTGTGAGCGAACTGAAGCAAGTAGCCTCGTTCTATGGTTTTTAGAACCCAAATTGACACATCCAGGATAGCTTTCCAAGCCTGAAACCGGATGGCAAGTGGTCTGAGTTTCTCAAATGATATATCGCCGCACGGAGGCAGGGAACTGACATTCGTGGTAATGAGGAGAAGAGAAATGCTCTTTTGAGTATGTGGATCTCCTATCACAGCGGGAGTTTGCTTGGGTGCGCACTGAATGGGAAGGAGGGACGCAGCTTGAATGGAGCTTCCATCGCTCAGTGTTAAGTGGAGGGATGGAGAGCAAGTGCAAGACTTCTTCGAGGGAGTTCCGGCCTCGGTGAGGACCGACCCGGTCCCTGATCTCCGTTAGATTTAGCCAGCACCACCAAGTTGGCCATGTCCTTGCCGATCACCTGCACAGTGGCCTTATTAGTGAGCAGAGCAAAGTCAGTCACTTTGCGCAGCTCTCTGAAGGCATCAGAACTCTGGCTGGACTCGTTCATGGTGTGGAGAAGTTTAGCCTGGAACACTTGGAGCACCACCATCGTGTGAAGCGCTGAGTCAGCCTGCCACTGAATAAGCCCTGTTCACTAGGGCTGAGATAGTCCTGCAGGGCGTAGATGGGTGCGCTGAATGGGCTTTCAACCCCAGGGTCGATGGAGGGCACAGATGCACAGCGACCGCCTCTTCCAGAGGAGTGAGCTTGCTATAACCTTGTTCTTCAGAGCCATCAACAGTGGTGAGAGTGGCCACAAGTAGAGGGATTAGCATGCGCGGAGTAGGGGGCAGGCCTGGTGAGTTCCTCATTAACTGTCAGCAGAAACAGGGCAGCCATTGGCGGGAGGATTGTTGACGGCATCCCTTCAGGTACCACTCATCACGAGGGCAGTGGGCAGGCTCTTCTGGAGTCAACCAAGCCAGGCCGAGATCCTCCACAGCCTTGGTTAGGACGCGGATCATCTTGCTGCCCATGCTGGGCCATGTTGTTTGAGTCGGTGTAGGGGTGTTGGGTTCTTCGCCAGAACACTCTTCTGCATCTGAAGCCGTCAATGACACAGAGTCATCCATGGCAGCTTCCTCCTCAGACCCGCCGAAGGAAATCGAGCCGTTCGCAGCCGAGCGACTGATGACTCAATAAGTGCAGTTCACCTTTATTCCTCAAGGTGGCACTGTTTGATATACAATGGTTATGTGATGTTTCACTCATAATTATTACTTATTGTGGTGAATAAGCTACCAGTGATCAAAATATTGATTTTGAAATAATTGAAAACGATAGTTTAGAGAATATGGTTAAGATCACAAATATGAGTCAGATGCTGAATGTACTGGGAAAATGCACTCTGACGATGACAGTGATGTAAAATGTAACAAAATATGCTTTATTTTATTCTTTTGTAATTGTTAGCAAATATCAGGAGAGTTTTATCCTTTTGCAGCAGTTAGAGAACCATCTGTGTCAGATATACAGATCCAGGTCGCTAAAGACCTGAATATGTAATAATGATTGGCGAAACATCCATGCATTTAAGGGTTAATATTGACAAAACAACATTTAATTAAAATGTCCAATTAATCTTTAATATTTGATTAATGTTTTTTTGTACGACAGAAATGCTACAGCCACTGTAATTTCTTGAATATGTGGACATCAAAACGTGTAAACTCGTGTTGGCATAGGTTTATAAATGATTTACCTTACTAATCTGATAAAATGGTGCATGTTGCATTCCCAGATGAAACTTATAATAAACCCAAACTCACAGTAATATGCAAAGATGGAGTTTGAGATGATCCACACAAGCAAACGATAGCAGTTTGTGTGGAGCAGCATTTCCTGTGAACGGAGCCGGTCTGAGATGCACGAACGTAACCTACACGCATGCTCGCATATATTAAACCTGCATCGCATTTATTTATTTAATTGAATTGTAGTGTTTGTGAATTCACAACAGTACTATGCTTTATTATGATTTTCAGAATATATAATGCAGCCTTAGAAATCTGTATAATAATGCATTTCATGGATTCTTGTCCGTGGAATGTGCCATTTCCGGTATTTTGCCGGTTACTCGACACTCGATTTTTTTATAATCAAGTACTCGAATTGAATCGAGGAATCGTGACAGCCCTAAATACATTAATTACATTTACAATTTTAACAAAATATTAAAACAATAATCATTTTCTTGTTGTCCGTTTCTCACCATGGGGAAGAGGCCGAGTGAGTGGAATCGTCGCGGTGTACTTAGAGGCAGCGTTTTATTCCTGAAGTTCTTCAGTTCCTCCTGAGCTTCATGAAGCATCTCCATACATTCAGCATACTTATCCTCCAGCTCCCTCAGCTACAGACAGAAAGAAACAGATAAAGACTGAGATAAAGAGACTGATAGCAGGTGAAAACAGCAGTAAAATTCATTTAATCAGTCAGATCACAGTTTCAATTCAAATCACACAAAAGATAATGCACATCAATGTTATGGTTAATTGTTACATGGCGGCATTTTAGTTGAATTACAGTATGTGAATATGCTGGTGCGTTTGAGTGTGTGTGCACGTGTTACCTCTGCTGTTAGTGCTCTTTGGGCATCTTTAGCAGCTCCCAGGTGCTGGGTGAGCTCTTCATTTTCTAGTGCATACTGAAAAATAACAAACATCACACATGAATACACAGACAGAACTTTGCTTCCTATAACTGACAGCACAACAAACTAAACTAAATGAGAACCAAATAAAAAACTGTTGTGATTATGCTTCACTAATACATTTCTTATTAGCAATGAACATTGAACACAGCAGCATTAATTTTGGTTCTTATATCACACTAAAGAAAACTAGCCAAGCTAGTGAAATAAATAAATACAAAAAATTATTACCAACAATACTAATATTATTACTATTAAAACGTATCAGTAATAATAATAATAATAAATAGCAGGTGATGTATTCCTGTAACTGGCTATTTGTGCTATTTAGCAGGTTGTGTTAAATGGTTATATCTTGCAAAGTTTTTAAGTATAGTTTCATATTTATAAGATTGTATTCTGTGTTACATTGTCCAATTCTGTGTTATATTGACCAATCTGAAACAAGCATTTCAGAGAGCCATGTATTCATCACGTCTACTGGACAGTGAGGATAACTCACAGATTTGGCTTTTTTCTGC
>NW_015505489.1:1249755-1251526 GCF_001515645.1 Sinocyclocheilus grahami
TTTTTAACTACCCATATATCTGTGTTTATAATTTGGTTATAAGTTATCATATTATTATTACTTCCAAGTTTTATTTTACTAAAGCACAGAGATAACTGGCAAATATCTTTATCTGGGAATGAAGCCGTTACATATTTTGTTTGTCTTGGAAATGTGATATACTTCTGAAATGTCATATACCTCTGATAAGTCTGACTGGAGGCTGTTTCGAATAATATTATGCAAAGCATTCTTATGAGCAGCTGAACGATGTGATGCCAGGCCTCACTCTCTCACCTCTGATCGCAGGACGATGTTCTCTTCCTCCAGGTCAAAGAGTTTCTTCTGTAGTGAATCTAGAGGGAGGTAATTCGGGACTGTAAAAGACGAGTCATTTCTGCGAATACTGCAAAGAAAAAATCACAAACAGATGTGCCTTCTTTAGTACATAGAAATCTCCTCACTGAAAATAACAGATTTGTACAATTTTCAGGCAAAAATAGAAAAATAATAGCACTCCACACAATTTGAAGTATCATTCATTCTTTATTAATGCATGAATGATACCTCAGATTGTGTGGAGTTCTGTTATTATGGACTCATGGACTCACGGTGTGCTAGAAGCAGACTCTCCATCACTCTCCTCAGCTGCACTTGTGTAGAACTGCAGGAGTTCCTCCTTCATCGACAGATCGTGACGCACCTGAGACACCTGCATGGACGCATATAAACAGTCACTGTATGCACGCAGCAATAACTGTAGACTCAAATAGACTGTGTCGTTTTTTACAAGAATGTTTTTAGATCAAATGTTTTATGCTGCTAAAAAAGAAGGTTCTTTACACATAGTAATACTGTACTTAGTAATACTAAGAACCATTTTATGCTGACATGGTTCTTTAAGTTATTTATTCCCACCTTTTTGCTTCTTAAAATAAATGAATAAATACTTTCAAAGCCACCTCATTATTGATTTTCTGGAGCTCCACCTTCACAGACTGTCAACAGGTACTTTATATCCTTCTTAAAATAAATTTTAACTTACAAAGTGTAACTGGACAGTTTCTATCAATAATGTTTTATTTCTTGATGTATTTATATTCAATGTTAATAATAATTTATGCATTCAACTAGTTGTGTTGTTAGCTTGAAGGTTGTTAGCACACCATCATTTTTGGTACAACTTCCCATGTCAATAAAAATATAAATACCTAACTGACAGTTGCTGTCAGTGTTTTTTAAATTGTTTTTATGGAAAACCCTAATAGAGGTTTCAAGGTATTATACGACAATGCAGGTATAAACATAAAATGAATAAATAATAAAATAAAATAAAACTAATATTAAATAATTATTAATGAACCTATTGATTAAAAATGATTTAAAGAGCCATTAAGGTTCTATACATCCCTTTTCAAACTATGGTTCTTCATGGAACCTTTTCAGAAGGGGTCTTTTTAGTATCAAAAAGGGTTCTGCTATTTTTGCAAGCTTAAACAACCCTAATCTGGTGCTGTTTAAAATCATTCTTCTTTAGAGGGTGTGTAATTTCGGGCACCACTATTGACAATAAATTTAGAAAGAAAAGATGACATTAGCCAACAGGCTTGTCTCACCTTTCGGTTTTCTTCTCTTACCTCTTCTCGTATGTGCTCCACCTGCTCCTCCAGGAAGGTGTTCCTCTCGCTGAGGGTTTTGTTCTTTTTCAGCAGGGACTGGCCAATACGAGCTGCCAACTCCAAATCCCGCTCTTTCTGAATTGACACACAAAGGAACACAAAGTGACCCCATA
>NW_015505489.1:1259658-1260777 GCF_001515645.1 Sinocyclocheilus grahami
TACTTGCTCCTGAAACTTTATGATTAATACACTGAAACTAAATGATTCAAACTGTGTATCTCCCCGATGTCCTTCAGCACAAACATCAGTAATGATGTTCTAACACAAATGACTGCCTGAGTGTTTACACCGAATATTATGAAATACAAATATTGATAAGATCAGAAAGAAGAGGAAACCCGACAAGATGAAGAATCTAACGCATTGTGTACATTTTATATGCTCTATGTCATCACCAACCAAGGATGGAAAAACCTGTTTAGATTGTTTAGATTGTTTAGATTTCAAAATGAGCAATAATTTCAACTTGACCATTGCTGAAAGACATCGAGTTACTGTGACAGTACGTGTCTTTGATAGCACTAGGACTTTTGACTTTTAAAAGGATCAAAATATCAAAGGGCACAGGTACTGTACCTTCCTCCAGGGTATACGGCTTTGCATCTTCCTCATTATCCTCATCATCAGCACTGTTTGAGCTAATGTAAGACGAGGTAGATATTTCCAGGATCTCTGAAGAGGAGTCAAACTCAAAGTACTCCTCATTAGAGTGATCAAGAGTAAATGCCATGCTGTCACTGGGCTAGTTAAGCCCAGGTTGGCTCAGCCATCTCACGTCAACAGCCATCTGTGAGACCGTGACATTGGGCTGGACATTTAACTCTATCTCAAAGATCAGATAGACAGTCTCTGACTGACACACACCTGTCACAGGAGACTCAATGCCTCGGACACTACCACTTAGATGTCACAGGAGACTCAATGCCTCGGACACTACCACTTAGATAAGAAAAAGCAGGGGATGTGTCACTTAAGTAAGAAAATAACTCAACTACATTTTTGTAAAACAACATGCATTTTTGAATAGAATTGTAAGAAATTACAGAAGGATTTATTCTAACTTAAAACTTAAAATTAAGTCATACCCCCCTTCTGCAGAGGACAGAATGGTACTTTCCACTGACGTACCATGGCAACCTATCAAGGCGTGACTGAGTTGTGTTTGACTACACCTGTTGTGTGGGCGGAGCCTGTGCATATTCCCTGATGAAAACATTCCACATCACCATAAAGAAGGCAAACAGGACATCTCACACAACAGGAACCATAAAGTAAAAA
>NW_015505489.1:1264891-1265362 GCF_001515645.1 Sinocyclocheilus grahami
GTACGCATCCATCTAACACCTCTGCATTGTTTATTACTGTCTTTACACTGTATTAAAATGATCCACTTCTGTGACTCATTGATGTTTGTTTTTTTATTCGTTCCCCCAATTTTGGTAATGTGATAAAATTGAGACAGTTAGCTATTCATCATAGACCAAGCATGACTAAATAAACATTGCATATGCATAACTTGATACCTGAACTTGCATAATACGCTGCATGGCGACACAACATTGCAGTAAATGACTGGGATCAAAACAGTGCAGTTTTATGAAGGATTATGAAACCATCCCAGCAGGCATAGATCAGAGTGCAGTGCTGTGATATAACCTGCTGCTTGTGAAACAGCCGGGGTGCATGACTTCATAATGTCTACACACGAGTGCATCATCAATGGCTGATCTCAGAGGTAGCGTTGAGACTAAATGTCAGTGTGTGCACAATCATTTTATTGATTTGCCCAAAAATAT
>NW_015505490.1:0-2160 GCF_001515645.1 Sinocyclocheilus grahami
TCAAAGTGAATTCTCTCAAACATAATTTACAGTTCAATAAAGTAAAATGGTAAAGTGGATAATCCCATGAGAATCAATAGTATCATGACGATACAATGAAAATAAATGATAAATCAATCATTTATTCAAGACATTTGCAGGATTGCATGTAGACAGCCATTAAAATACTCTGTATGTGAAAAAAGAAATCAAATCAAAACCATAATGTCTCAAAAATCTCAAACTGACCACAGCAATCAATACCACACATGTACACCACCGGTAATTGTTATACATAATACAAGTAAAAAAATTACAAAAACATCAAGAGTTCAAAGTGTGACTCACTCAGGCATCTCTTGTGTGAATGTGTGCACTGTATCCCAGGACACCTGGGTATTGTTAAGAACGAGGCGGCGGATGCTAGAGAAGGCCTTTGCGCAGTCCGGCTCCAAGACTGCATCACTCAGCTGATTAGAGCTGAGGTTCAGGAACTCCAGGTTAGGGATGTTAGAAACAATCTTGCTGATCTAGAACAGATTAAAGGGTTAAAAGACATATTATATATATATAAATTTATAATACACACACACACATATATATATATATATGTACATAATTTAATTAAAACAGAAATCTTCTGAAATATTATAAATGTCATCACTGCCACTTTTGATCAATTTAATACATCCTTGCTGAATAAAAATAAATTCATGTCTTTAAAAAAATCTTAATGACCCCAAAACTTTGAACAGTAATGCATGTTTATTTATTAATACTATATTTACAGATCCTTAAATCAGTCCATTTAAGTCAGTTTCTCACACAAAGCTATACAGCGCATGAATCATATGGACTATTTTTATGGTGCTTTTATTATTTATTTGGAGCTTGACAGCCTCTTCACTTTTAATTGCTGTTTTACAACATAAGGTTGCTTATTATAACAAAAAAAAAGTATAACAGCAAATGAATTTGGAACAAAATGAAGATGACAGAGTATATATTATAAAATGTGTGTGTGTGTGTGTGGGGGGGGGGAACCTCAGAACTCACCTCAAGCCAGTCTTGGAGCTTGTTGTGGGACAGATCAAGTTCAATTACATGAGTACAGAAGGCAGCAATTTCTCCCTCTTCACCTGCATGACTGATTCCAGAGCCATTCAAAACCAGAACACTGGGCAGGTTCAGACGGTCTGAAGGCAGAATGACCACATAACTAATGAACTATGAAACACAGCAACAGGATGCAGCTGCCAAAGCAAACACTAAAATCACCAAGGAATCTTACATGACTTGTTATTAACTAACCCAAGCCTCACCTTTCATAGGTGATCCCTGCTGTCTAGACGGCACAACCACGACCCCCAAGCCTGGACCCCGACGGCAAGGGAAGTTTTCTGGGCTGTACTTCTCACTGATCGCCTGCATGAAGGTGCGGCCTTCTGTCTCAGAAGCTTCCATTGTACCAGCTCACACCACACACCTTATACAACTGTTGATTCACAGTTACTAAAAAAAAATGATAAAAACAATCTTTAAACAAACAGTTTAATGTGCAGAGATAACTAAGCCATTCGTAGGCCAATTTCCCAAAATGGTGATTTCAAAATGGTATTTGAGAAGACCTACATGTCAACTTCTAGCTCAGTCAATGGCGTGAGTTTGAGGCGCAACTGCCTGTTTGTTTGATCCTGAACTAGCCTTACTTTGAACTCCAAAGGTCAAATTATCTGATATTTGAAGAGGCTTACTGACCTTGACATGTGCTCTATAAATCACTTCCTCATTGCACCACTTTTATTAATCTTACATAATACTGTTTTGGTGTGTTCTTACACGATTGATTGGTCAGAAGCGGTTTTATTCACAATAAACCATGGCTAAGACCGCTTCAGCCAACAGTTCTGTGTATCACTGCGCAACACCCTTAGCAACATAAACAATCAATAATACAGCGTCAAAACTATTCCATGTATTATGTATTTAAGCAAAATTAAAAGGATAGTTCACACAAAAATTAAAATGACCCCATGATTTAGTCACTCTCAAGCCATCGTAGATGTATATGACTTTCTTCTTTCAGACGAATACAATTGGAGTCCTGGCTTGTCCAAGCTTTATAATGGCAGTGAATGATGGAATGAATGGCCATTTTTGGGTAAACTATCCCTTTAACAG
>NW_015505490.1:5214-10267 GCF_001515645.1 Sinocyclocheilus grahami
ACAGACACACACACATACACATATATATATATATATATACACGTATATATATGTGTGTGTGTGTGTGTGTGTGTGTGGCACTCTACTGAACATCTATTAATATTTCACTGCAAATCTACCCAAAACTATCCACAACCACATATTGTAAATGAGCCCATAACAACATACGTACATTTTCAAAGAAGGAACAATTTACAAACCGTCACATGATAATAACGTAATGATAAAGAGATAAAGGTGTTGCGACATTCGTTTGTGATTTTATAAAATAACAGAACATTTATAAAAGACACTGGTGCTAAATCAATGTCAGACGAATTTCTCTTGGGCTACCGCACGAGGATACATATATTAAATCAGACAGCACCAGTCACCAAAACAGACGACTAAATGTTAAATGACTCGGAAAGAGAATGTATGTTTGTAAGTCAACAAACACCTGAGAATGATCATACTTCAGCTAATATTTAGCTAGCTAGAGCCGAAAACGTCCCTCCATCATCATAAAGTGTCTTACATTGAAGGAGCAGCTCCTCAGTGTGCCGCGGGACAGGACGCGTCTCCTAACCGTCAGTTTATCCACCTCATGTCATTTGAAGCCTCGCACTTTGATCGCCAAACTGTTCCGCGCGGCTCTTGTTATTGTTGATAAATCAGTCACGCTGACCCTATTGTCACGGAAGTGGCGTCACTCCAGCTGGGTGCTCCTGATTGGCCCGTTCAGTTGTGCGCGCTGTCTGAGCGCCCTCGCTGGCGGAGCAGAGAACAACAGGCATTAAAAACGTTTTTCTGGATTTAAAATATCTCGCGTTTCAGTTTGTGCATTTATAGATTCATTCACCCTGTAAATTAAGAATGCAAATAAGATGATCAGAAGAGATGAGTAAGTGCAGGGGATCAGTCGTGAATCATGGGGTGACTCTAGGACCAGAAATATCTTTGATTACAGACCAAATATCACATGGTGGTTCATGGGCGCCTGTCGGCTTCTGCAGTAAAACGTGAACTCGCGATGCCTTGAAAGTGGACAAAACCGGCTTTTTTGACAAAACGTGTTTAGGGTTCAGATCGCGCTATATGTGGAGAATAATGCACAGCATTCAGCTAATTTTTTTTGAAAATGTCGTTTATCGGTTTTTGCTGGTGAACACTTTATGTGGTATTCTGAAATGGAGAACTGCAGCCCGAAGATCTCCAAATGGGGGCGGGAGCTCCAAAATAGGGCGTGGCTTCCTCCCTTTGACAGACAGGCACATGACACGCATGCGCAATTTTTACCTACTTGGGAGTAGGGATGGGCGATACCACTTATTTTGTTTTCGATACGATACCGATATTTTTCAAGGCAGTATCGTCGATACCAATACGATACTTCTGAACTAAACTTTTAAATTATGAAATGTATTAAATTATTAAATTACTAAGAGTAAAATGGGTAATGATAACCACTTAACTTTGTTTAAAACACATTTTAACATTCAATACGCCTTAATTGTAATTTATTAGGTTATATATTTGTTTGCACATGGTTCAGATATGTGTTTTTGTTTACACATGATTCAAATCTACAAATACTACAGTTGAACTATGGTCACTTTACGCGTCAGTATCGATATATCGATACTTAGGATCGATATGCCCATCCCTACTTGGGAGATTTTCACGGATATGTGAAAACGCGAATCGTTTTGAAAACGTTGTCGTGTATACGTGAAACTTTTTAAAAACACAAGGGAAAAACTTTTAAATTTTTTGCCTAAATCATTGTCGTGTAAACGTAGCCTTAGTTGGTCTGTTAAAACAAAACTCAATTGGCGCAGTGAAGGCGAGAGGGACGCGGAATCCCGCTGTAACTTTACCTGCTGGTGTAGCTGTAGTTGGACAATGTTTCTTTAGAAAAACGAGTGATTTATACACTTTTTAATGTTATATTTTTTAATATTGGCTTTGTTTTATTTTTGTACTATGAATTTTTTATCCAATGTTTTGAGTATATATATATATATATAATTATTTTTTTCTCTGCTTTGCACACATAAAGTTCAATAAAAATACATTTGAAGAAAAATATTTTTTAGCTATGTAATATATAATAATAATAAAAAATAATAATAATTCATTACATTTATTTAGCGCTTTTCTAGGCACTCAAAGCGCTTTACATTGTAAATATTATTATCCTCATCCACCACCAGTGTGCAGCATCCACCTGGATGATGCGACGGCAGCCATAGTGCGCCAGAACGCCCACCACAAACTAGCTTATTGATGGAGAGGAGACAGAGTGATGAAGCCATTTAGCAGATATGGGGATTGTTAGGAGGCCATGATGATCAGAGGCCAATGGGCAAATTTGGCCAGGGTGCCAAGGTCACACCTCTACACTTTTTGAAAGAAATCCTGGGATTTTTAATGACCACAGAGAGTCAGGACCTCGGTTTAACGTCTCATCCGAAGGACAGTGCTTGTTGACAGTATAGTGTCCCCGTCACTATACTGGGGCGTTAGGACCCACACAGACCACAGGGTGAGCACCCCCTGCTGGCCTCACTAACACCTCTTCCAGCAGCAACCTAGTTTTCCCAGGAGGTCTTCCATCCAGGTACTGACCAGGCTCAGCCCTGCTTAGCTTCAGTGGGCAACCAGGCTTGGGCTACAGGGGGATATGGCTGCCGGCACAAATCATACACACACACACACACATATCTGCATGATAAAATATAAAGCTTTCACAGTGATTTGATTCTGTAATGTTTTTTTAAGTTACTACAACATTACTGTAGTAAAACCATGTTTACATGTATATATTTACATGTGAAGACGAGCGGAGAGTATAGAATACTAGATAAAAAAATTAGCTAGCTAGAATACATGCATATTAACAGCATAAACATGAATTAGTCATGCGACCATATAATATGATTAAATGTTAATAAATTAAGTATATCAGCAATCATAAATTTCTTAGAAATATATTTTACCTAGGTAACGAGGATCACTCAGCTGCTTTGTATCAAAGTCAAATGCAGTTACTGGGTCTGACCAGCAAATGTGTGCAAATGTGCATTTTGTCCGTCATTAAAACTGCTGCATTACGTTCTCTTTCAAACATTCGCTCAGTATCTCACTAAGAAAAACGCCTCTGGGCGTGACCGATCCTGGAAGAACCAATTACACCACGTCTGTCAGTTGACAGACCAATCACGACAGTGATGCGGGAGTCCCGCCATTCATTCTCGTTCTCTTCCTCGTGAAGATCCTTTGGGGAAGCTATCCTCAGCAGATCCTTGCAGGGAGTGGCTGCTTAACAGTTCACTTGACGAGCCGGCGTTTTTAGGTATCTTTTTCCTTATTTTTCCGAGGGAATATTCACTGCCAAAGTTAATATTTTTCTTCTGCTGTCTTTTCTGGTGGGAACTAACATGTCGAGGCGAGTTCTCATTTTTCATATCTCGGGCCGTTACAGCTCTTTTTTCTTTTCCCCACGTTAAGTGGTGTGTCAGATTAATATTTCTGTGGACTCAAAAAGAACCAAACGAGACGGTTTAACCAACTGTCGAAGTTTGCAGAGGATTCTGATGAGTGAGTTGCACTGCGTGTGTATCACCGAGGAACGAGCCTGATATGCATTTATAACAAACAAAACAGGCTACTGGAGATATGCTTACGAATCGTTTTATTAAAAAGCCCTGGATTTTTATTAAAACGTGGAAAAACCTGAATTTTAGCACGGTTTATTGTGCATGCAGATAATATTTTAAGTTATTTAAGCAAAATTAAGGAGTTTATAAGAGGTTTATTCTTTCTTTATACTTAGACATGTAGAACATATCCGCGTTTGTGCATCAGTGTCTGTAATGTGTGCTGTAGGTGCGAAACTTTTAGGAATCTTGTAGGTTAGTCTATACTGGTCAGTCTGACATAAAGGATGAAATGAAGGATGAATGAAATGAAACTAACCACTGACGCCATTAACTTAAGTGAATGAAAGGCAATAATCAGCTATATGCATTCACACAAATAACTTTGATTAAAAGCCAAACTATTGAAATTTCGAAACAGTTATGACGTAGCCTAACGAAGCCTCGTTTACTGAAATCACGTGGACTTTGGCATTTTGATACGCGCTCCAAACCACTGTTTCGAAATTGATTCGCAAAGGTTTCGAAACTTCATGAAGCAGTGCTTTGAAAGCGGCCATCACTACTACTGGATCAATGGTGTTGGTGAGCCGGATACTGAAGAAGGAGGACAACTGAGGAAGGTCGGAGAAGATTGGTCAGTTACGTTCAAACAGGTAAATAGTCTTTCTACAAACAAGACCGGACAATGACTGGGCTTGAGGTGTGTGTTTTTATGCAGAGCTGATAATGAGGATGATTGATGACACCAGGGCTGGACTGGGACAAAAAATCAGCCCTGGCATTTTTTGATCCAGGCGGCCCATCACCACTTCGATATATATATATATATACACTATACCAGTCAAAAGTTTTTGAACAGTAAGATTTTTTATGTTTTTTAAAGAATTCTCTTCTGCTCACCAAGCCTGCATTTATTTGATCCAAAATACAGCAAAAGCAGTAATATAGTTGTAAGGATAAAAGAAACTAAAATACTTTGATCTCCTGAGAAACAAACAATACACTGGCATCTTCAGGACACCCCACAGAGGGGTGGTGCGGGAAACACCTCTCTCACATATGCATCGGTGCCTTTTCATCTCCTCCCTCACTGGATTCACTCAAAATGGTCAAGAATATAATGTTCTATATGAATGCAAATAAGATTTACAGTCATGTTTGGTTTCATTTTAATAGTTTCAGGGCAAGTGGTACAATGGTCTTAATCTTACTAAAAGATAATACAGATCCTAAGAGTTAAGAGAAACTTTGATTACCGTAGAGAGCAATTTAAATTACCTTTTGTTCCCATTGAGGTGTAGACCAGGCCTGGCTTAATGCAAATTCCAATTGTTTGTACAGGCCTCCATTTGGAGGATGTTTTATCTTGGTTTTGTATTTAAAGGATTGCAGCAAAAAAGTCAGGGCGA
>NW_015505490.1:12158-86281 GCF_001515645.1 Sinocyclocheilus grahami
AGTTAATTAAGTTGTACGAAGCTATCAGCTGTCGGGGTCTAGACAAAGGTGGTCTAGAAGAACCGCTGATTAATGTCGGAATATTACATGGGTAGCTGTAGGGGGCTAAACATTAGCCACAAACCTCTGAATAAGGATAAGAATGGCGAGTTTTGTGATCGTGGAGCCCACACATAGCGGCCGGCGTGAGGCATCCTAAAAACGATATAGATTCCTAGTGAACGAGTAAAATACAAAGTAAAGAGTTAATTAGAATAATCGAATGTACGAATAATCAGAGACCGACAAACAACCAATGTGCCTTTCAACCTAAATTCGATGAGATTAAACCAAAATTAAATAACCCTGCTCGCTGAAAAGACCGAACACGCAAGAAACCTTCATCCGCCACTGGATACCTTCCTTGGGCCAGAAGCGCGGACCTTACAGAGTGAAATATTTTTACTATTTAAAATAAATGTTTCTATTTGAATATATTTCAAAATGCAATTTATTCCTGCGATTTCAAAGCTGAATTTTTAGCATCATTACTCCAGTCACATGATCCTTCAGAAATCATTCAAATATTCTGATTTGCTGCTCAAAAAACATGTAGTATTATTATTATGTTGAAAACAGCTGAGTAGAATTTTTCAGGTTTCTTTGATTAATAGAAAGTTCAGAAGCACAGCATTTATCTGAAATATCATTTTTTGTAACATTATGTCTTTATTGTCACTTTTGATCAATTTAAAGCATCCTCGCTAAATAAAAGTATTAATTTCTATAATTTCCCCCCAAAATAAAAATAAAATAAAAAAATGTAATAAAAAGACTGACTCCAAGCTTTTGAATGGTGTATGTATAATGTTACAAAAGCTTTTTACTTCATATGAATGCTGATCTTTGGATCTTTCTATTGGATCTTTCTTACTGTTCAAACATTTTTGACTGGTAGTGTATGTATGTAGCCTATGTATCACACTCATATCACATCTTGTTTTGGATAAGAATAAAACGTCAATATCGTGTCTTTTTTTATTTAAATCTAGCTTTATTCGCACTGGCCCATGGAAACCTCTATGAACACACTTGACTTGACTAAAAAATCGCGGGGGACGAATTTACGTTTTATTAAAAAGTATTTACGCATACACTCATGGCGCGCAGCCGCGCACACACAATAGGATAGGTTAGATTCCTGCCTCCGTTGCGAGTCCCTATCAAGCACTTTACCAATTCAACTACTCTCTTCTTCTCCTCCTGCCTTGCTCTTTGGCCTGCATCACTCACCGCAGAGCAAGCCTGTTCTTGATAAATCTGCTGTGAAAACGTGGGAAAAGCCGACGAGGAAGAAGTTGGGGTGATGCGATCTTTATATAGGCGGAGCAAAATACTTCATCGCTCCGTCTATAGCGCATTGTGATTTGATGTTTACGCTGTCAATACAGGAGACAAACCAATGGGCCACTGGCTGCTCACTGTCCCTGCGTGATGGTTTTCGGCAAAAAGGCAAAAAAACATTCTGTCGGCCCTTTAAATGCGCCGGCCCACCGGGAAAATGCCCGGTATGCCCGATTACCAATCCAGCCCTGGGTGTGGGTGATTGCAGAGAGAGTGCAGTTGAGCAAAAGGAGGGATGATGGGAAATGTAATGCTTGACTATCACTGAGCTGGTGACCGTGACACAGGACATGCACAAGGTTTGACATTCTTTCTCATATGTTCTTGTGTTCTTCTGGTTTTCTCCTTATTACTTGACAGTGATGGGATGTGTAAAGTTTCTATGGAAGCCCATTTCCACCACCACCACTAAAAAAAAAAAAAAAGGTAATTTACGATTTTTTAAAATCTCACAGTTCTGACTTTTTTCTCGCTATTGCGAATTATAAAGTCAGAATTGTATGACAGAAACTTACAGTTGTGAGTTACAAAGTTAAATCTTTAAAACTCTAAAGAGTTTATATCTCAAAACTTGCAATTGCAAGAAAAAAAAGTCTGAATTGTGAGATAAAAAGTCACAATTACGTTTTGTTTTTTTTATTCAGTGGTGGAAATGGTCTTCCATAAGTTTCTGACCTGTTCATATTTTTTCATAATATGGTTGTTGTTGGTTGATGTTGTTCAATTAATAAAAGGATAACACAAATGTTCTAGAGCAGGATGAACTACAATGGTATAAATGATTGTCTTGTAGTGTTTTAAGATGATCAAAAAGCAGAGCTGAGATGGAACAATTTTTCACAAGGTATCATCATAAAACATCTGATTCTGAAATGTTGCCACAGCGCATAGCTTTTACACTTACAATTTAATGAATTTCAACCAGTTCACCATTATTGTTTTCAACACTTTTATGAAACATATGTGTTGTGATTTGATTAGTCAAGATTTAAAGAGGCATGACCATAAAGTCAGATTTAGGGTTGTGTTCAAATTTGTGTTGATGGATTAAAAAAAAAATTGTCCAGGATAAAGATTAAAAATTATAATATTAAACATTTGAGTGTTTAAACATCTTTTTCCAAGAGCTGATGTGCTTCAGTTCTGCAGCTTCATTGACAGTGGAAGGAGTATTCAGTCTCTGACTGATCACCTGAAGAAAAAGAAGAATGTTAACATTTATACAATAATGGAAACCTGGAAAAAATGAAAAAAAACAGCAAGGGCTGGTGCTCTCTCTGGCAGCGGCAGGTCGCAGCGCCACTTCCGGTGGCATCCCCAGATGCCACGGCAACTGCCACTAATCGTTTCTTCGGTTTTTCTCACCGTTTTTGCTGTTTGCTCGGTAAAAACTACACTGTTCTCAGTGGCGTGCGGTGGTGTTTATTTTTAAATGATGATGCAACGTTGCCACAATTGTATTATTATTATTATTATACATTTTTATGTATCAACTGCCAGAGTTCATGCCAGGAGTCACTGGCAGCTGCCACGGTCTTTCTTGCCATTTTTGCTGTTTGCTCGGTAAAACCTACACTGTTCTCAGTGGCGTGCGGTGGTGCAAAGTCGCGCACACAAACATATATTTATTTATTTAATGTAACACTTTAGTTATTAACTAGTTGCTTGCATATTACTATATTAGCTGTTTATTAGTACTCATAAAGCACATACTAATGCCTTATGCGTGACCATATTCTACATCTTACCCTATACCCCATGGTCACCCCACACTTTTAAGAACACGTAAATTCGTCCCCCGCACTTTTTTTCGGGCAAGTGTGTTATAGACGTTTTCAAGGGCCGGTGTGAAAGAATATAGATTTAAATTCAAAGAGACAAGATAGTCTGTGCATACCTAATGTTTTATTATTAGTACCCAGAATGAGGTGAGATGAACATCACGGAGTGCTCAACACTCTCATTCAGTGTGTGTTTCATTCATACTCTAAGACGGAGGGAGCTCTCGTGCAGAAAGTGCAAAGACGGACTCGTATAGAAGTAATAATTTATGACGTACCAGGAAATCCCTAATATGGACAAAAGTCCAGCTATCACTGTATGATCTGAATAAAAGGCAGAAACCTGGAAACGTGAAGATTGCGAGAATATATGTTTTATTTTTAAATCATCTCCAGGTAATAAATAAAGTATATGAACAATTTAGTGCTACTTGACATAGCATTTATTACAGTAGGCTACAGAAACTATTCTGCCTTATTATGTGATAAAACAATTTTTAAAAAAGTGTTTGTTGTACATTAACAAAACATTTATTGGTTATTGTCTGACAGTGTATCTGATTTCTTAGCCAATTAAAAGAAAGAAATAAGAGAAAAAATAAAGTTTCCTATATTCCTACAGTGGGTACGGAAAGTATTCAGACCCCCTTAAATTTTTCACTCTTTGTTATATTGCAGCCATTTGCTAAAATCATTTAAGTTATTTTTTTTTCCTCATTAATGCACACACAGCACCCCATATTGACAGAAAAACACAGAATTGTTGACATTTTTGCAGATTTATTAAAAAAGAAAAACTGAAATATCACATGGTCCTAAGTATTCAGACCCTTTGCTCAGTATTTAGTAGAAGCACCCTTTTGATCTAATACAGCCATGAGTCTTGTTCATATTCTGGTCACATCTGCTTGCTAGTATATAGTACGCGCCATCAAATATTGTATTTAAAAAAACTTTAGTTTACAGCAGAAACGGTAACAAACGATCGTGACTCCTGGCACGAACTCTGGCAGCTGATATACAAATGTATAATAATAATAATAACAACAACAACAATAAATAACACACCTGTGGGAACTTTGCCTTGTTATTTTAAAACACCATCGCTCACCACTGAGAGCAGTGTAGTTTTTACAGAGCAAACAGCAGAAACAGCGAGAAAGACCTTGGCAGCTGCCACGAACTCTGGCAGCTGCCAGAGGAAATCCGTGGCATCTGGGAATGCCACCGGAAGTGGTGCTGCGACCTGCCGCTGCCAGGATTTGTGCTTGCTCTCTCGAAAAAACAAAACAAAACTGAATAATCTGTATCACATGATAAAAACATTCAACACTGGCATATAAAATCTTACTTGTTTGGTAGTAATCATACACTTTGACCACAGCTGGCTTGAGATTCTTCACTGGAAGAACCTGTTTCATTTGTATCTGGTAATTCATTGGAATATTTTTTGGGATCTGCATGAGGAAACAATCTCATCAGTCATTATGGATAAAATGTTTATGAATTGACATAAACAACATAAAATATGAATGTTGCTGTTCTCTCACCTCCTTCAAATACACGATGACATGATCATCTTTAGCATCGACCCGCTCCACAAGTGATACATACGTTCCAAAAGAAGTTCCGAGCTGTGTGGAAAAAGTGCTGGTTAATCTTTAAATACTGACCTCTATAAATTTGACAAATTTGTCATGAAACACTCAAATGCACCACTGATGTATCAGATGTGAATCCAGACAAGAGTTTAATATCCACAATGACCATGTTAGTCCTTTCCTGTAGACCATCATATCTGGAAAAAAGCAAATGGAAAGGAATAGTTCTTAAATGCCTCATATAATAACAAAATTATTAGTGAAAATTATGCTTTATATATATTAGGGCTGCCCCCTAATAGCCGACTAATCGTTAGTCAACTTGACGACTGCCCTTAACCAAGTTCCACATATGGTAACACTTTTTTTGTATGTGAACGCTATTTTAAATATTATGACAAGTTTAGTACAAAGCTTTGTTTGCAAAAGAACTAACAGGTTAGCATCCTAAACATTTGGATGCATGCCAAATGAGAGAGGTACATGAGCCCATACATTTAAGCCATATTTCGGCTTTGTATTTTGTTTAGTGATCTGGTCACACTATTTTCCACAAATTTAATGAGTTATAGCCTTAATGTCTTGTATGTGCGGAAGACAACATTTTCTCTTCTCACCTTTAACAACAAGTGTCATTTGCTTTGGTACATTGGGAGAAGACATGTAGATATTAGACAAGAGATAGTCTCTGTCCTGTCACGCATTAAATTAATATCATACACAGGTGTGATTAGTTGACAATAGCTTAAATGAATGACTGGTAGTCAACTAGGAAAATCTTTAGCTGGTGGCAGCCTTCAGTTGATATATATATATTATTTACACACACACACACACACACACACACAAAGTGTGTGTTCTTACTTGACAGAGAAGTTCAAGATGAAATTTTGTCCCAATGTTTTGCAGTCTCCCTCAATTTTAGCATCAATGCTCAATGTTTTAGCTTCAGTAAAAGTGGGAATGTTGTAGAACTGAGCCACCTGAGAGAGTCAACACAATGAAGCGTCAAGCGTCAAACACAATGAGAGTCAAGTCAATGAAGCTGAACGCACTACAGACCTGCACAGACACACAGGTTGAGCCCTTCACTTCAATGCTGTATTTGGCTGGAACGTTCTGCAGCTGCTTCTCCTGGTACAGTAACTTGTTGTCCTGATTGACATCAAAGTGGTGAGTGTCTGCTGCTGACTGTACAGTCACTGTGCTGGAGCCGTCAGAGCTGAACACTTTGGTGGCAAACATCTCTTTAGGCTATCATCATAATGTGGTTTTAATTTGTTTTGCTACACGTCACAGACCTGCACAGACACACAGGCTGAGCCCTTCACTTCAATGCTGTATTTGGCTGGAACGTTCTGCAGCTGCTTCTCCTGATACAGTAACTTGTTGTCCTGATTGACATCAAAGAGGTGAGTGTCTCCTGCTGACTGTACAGTCACTGTGCTGGAGCCGTCAGAGCTGAACACTTTGGTGGCGTACAAAGACAGAGCTTGAAGAGCCACCACTGTGTCCTGAGAAATAAATGTGTTCAGTAATGTGACTTTCACCCATTATTCAGCAATCATGTGTTTCATTTGAGTAGTTTGAGTCACCTGTGTAGAGGAGAATCCTCCATAGGCATTCTGCTGCTTCACAAGCCAGCTGACAATCCTGTTAGCAAAGCCCAGATCAGCTGTAGTGAGTGAATCTGCAGTGAGAGCAGCTAGCAGCACATATGAGCTGATCTCCACTGCCAGAGAATCAGAGTCAGCAGATGCAGACTGAGACCAGTGGAGATAAGACCCTTTAGGACACATGAATAAAGAGACACCAGTAACTCAATGAGCATCACAAAAAACAACAGTACAGTCATAAAAGACAACAGAAAGTCATTGGAAACAAATCTCTTACCCTCTGAAATAGCAACATCCTCCAGTTTCTTGAAAAGCTGCTGTCGAGTGTCCGTGTCTCTAGCCAGACTGAAAGTGTAGGCGAGCAGAGCAGTGGTGTAAGTGTTTTTGACATTTTCAGTGACGGACCTCAAGCAAGACAAACCATTAGTGACGACAGGATCCTGAGACAAAAACAGAGAAACAGCTGCTGTGAGTGTCATTTTTCTATGAGTTTATAGTGTTTCCTGTAGATGAACTTACTGTGACTGGAGTTTCCAGTTCAAGCAGTGATGCAGTAATGTAGGCAGTCATGGTCACATTATCATTCACTCCACCCTGTAATGAAGGAGAAATAGAGGTAAATAAAGTAACACACTCAAAACTATTAGAGGAAAGTTAATCTAGACAAATGTTAATGTTAACATTAAAGTGTAAATATATATAAAAAAATAATACTTTTTACACTTATACAGGTAATAGATAGATAGACAGACAGACAGACCTTCATTCTGTTGTTGAACAGTCTTCCTTGTTGGATAAAACAGCCGTCTGAATCCCTTCTGCTTATTAACCATTGCTTTGCAGCCTGAATAATTTGTGGATCAATAAATACGTATTTCTGAGCTTTGCCAAAAGACCTCAGGACAAAGGCAGTCAACCTGGTGGTGTGGAAGATTTACTTTTAAAAATGTCATCAGATGTTTCAATGAAAAACAAAACAAATCTCTCAAAACAAATGTTTTGAACAGATAGAATTTAATTTTTTTTATTATATTATTTTAGATTACTAACAAAACTTACTTAACAAAAGAGCGAAAAAATATTTACCATGTATTTCCATCACCATGACCAAATGTGCTGTATGCACCATCAAAATGCTTGTAGTTCAGTTGTCTCTGGTATCCTGTTTAGTGTGATAATGGTTCACTTTAACAGTTTGTTTGGGGTGACACAATGTGTCTGACTATTCAGCTTAATTGAATGACATTCAGGTGTGTTGAAAACAGTCTCAGTATTTTCTTGACATGATTGATTTTTCTCACCGCTCTTTAGGAAGCTGGTGGCTCTCTCTCGGATGTCTGAGGTGAGCTGCTCCGTGTTTTCCAGATACTGCAGAATGTAAATATTGGGAGAAAGAACAGCCATGTTTTGTTCTCCACAGCCGTACGGCATTCGTAATAATCCGTGAAGATTCCTCAATGCACGACCCAATATGTCTCCTACAATCCAAACACAAATGAAACTCACTACATTTTAGAAACCCAAACACAAACTCCTCATTTCTGCTTGTGTATGTACTAATTTCTGTACTAATTTACAAATTTCTGCTTGTGTATGTAAATGTTACCAATGACTGAAACAGAGGATCTGGCTGATCCCTCTATCACATCTTTAGGAAGAGTCAGATTCACTTCCTCTGAGAGACTGTCACCTATGAACCAGAGAGACAGAAACACATATCAGTGATCAGCAGAGAAACGCTATAAAATGAACATTCTAATACCATCTGTGAAGTCCCATTAATAATAATAAAATACTGTAAATTAAAAATCACAGGCAGAAATGATTGTGATTCAAGCGCTTTGTAAAAAGAAGAGAAAATAGCCACAATTTTGAAATTTGGCACAACTACACTAGTTGTCACGAAAGGTTGACAAATTTCAGCTTTCTCTTTTAAAATGTCACAGACATATGAGCATATGTTGGGTTATATTTTCATATGGTTTGTGTTTAGAAATGAATGGGCTAATTAGTCTTTACAGAACATACATGCCAAAACAACTTGATTATTCAAAATTCTTTGAGCAACTTTTTGTGAGTTTAAATATTTATTGGTCCCCTAAAAACTAAATACAAGCCAAAGCATTCCAGCATTATCGGCGCTTATACACCAAAATATATGAAATATTTGCAGACAAACCCTTTGGGCACAGTAACCAGCTGTAGGTCTCTGTCTTTTCAGTTCCTTCAGCCTGCAGCATAAAACAATAACATCACCACATCATACTGACATAAGCAGTATTAGGATCATGATAAATGACGTCTGAGAGCCATTTGACGTGCGCTGACCTGCACAAGCAGACTACGTGTGACTGTGTCAATGCGTCCTCTCTCTGGCACGCTCACAATCTCATTGTCACACACAGTCTGGGACGCCTCTGCCTCTGCACTGACTGTAATATTCAAGACTCCTACAACACAAGACATGTACGTGAAGATACAACAGACACAAACACTGAGAAACAATGATTCAGACTGGAAAACTCACCAAGAACAGAAGGAGTGAGGATCCATTTAAAGGTTTTTCTTCCATTAGCACACAGACAGGATGAATACTGATCATCAGAGGAGGCTTCGAGAGTGTAGTCTGAGGAAGCAGTTGGAGTCACTTTAACCTGTCAGTCAAACACACATGATTAGTGGCATATTTGATATGATTGGATAAGACTGAGTCTGAAGTCTCACCATGATGCACTTGGACAGATAGTTAAAGACAGTGGCCTTCAGCTCAAAGATCTCCCCACGAATGATGGAGTAAGGCAGTGAGAGCTCCAGGAAGAAGGGCTGGAAAACTGTCAGCTGAGCAGGAGGAGCCAGACCCAGACCTTTGGAGGACAGACAGAAGGCCTCCGTCTCCCAAGAGGTGATGGTGTCAGGAACCGTGACAGGAACCTGAGTTGATCCAGAGTCTCTGTTGTGGAATTACAACAACAGGCCTATTTGATTCTGACTCTGCCATTAAGCATCTATTTTTTCTGTTATATATAACATTCAGCACACACACACACACACACACACACACACAAACTAGACTCAGAATCTGCAAAGCAAATAAGATTTATTTTATTTATGTATTTATTTATTTTTTGTCGTCTGGAATATGATGTATTAAGTATATGTTTCAATATGATGTCAAATGTACTGATTATGTTTCACAGACCCCACTTCAGCAAGTTCCCAGATCCATGTTTCTGGAAAAACTGTCCGAATTGTCACTGCTGGGGAATCTCTACTTGATATTTGAAAATCAGCATCGGCTAGTGAAGACATAACTGCCACTGGCATTGGAATATGTTGACGATACACCACTGAAAACATATGTGATATTTATAGTAAATGTGGAAATATGTATGTGGACAGCACATCAAAATAACCAAGTTTATATACTGTGGTGAGTAAAACAGCAAATGGAAGACAGATCATCATTATAATAAACAGATTATTTTTATATACAACTTCATTTTAGGGTTGTTTAGTGTAGTGTTTTAGTTTCAGTAAATTTAGTTTAGTAATTGTAGTTTTATGGCTGCCAAAATTAATGCATTAAGTTTCATTTTATTTAACAAAAAAGTTTAATTTACCTTTTTTTAACAACAATAATAATGATTCAAAATTAAAAAAATTGAAAAACTTACTACCCCAGAAAAATGTTTGCCTTTTCCTACTACACCACTCTAGTTGTGGATGTGAATTTCAAATTGAACATATTTTATATCTGAAATATATTTCAAAACAAACAACTACATATTTTATATAAAATTACAGCATGAGTTATAATGTACCAATGTAGCTACTTGTACCGATATTATGGTGTCTGAAATAAGTCAGGTCTCTGTATGACAGACACTGAGGGACTCGCACAGCCAAATTTGTTGCCATCTTCAATCCAACTCTCTGTCAAACGGCAACAAAATGGCACTTTTAATTGTCAAAGCAATCAAGAGGGCTTTTTATGCATTTACTTATGAATATACAGAATATACCGAATCAATATCTCCCAATCATTATCTACTGCACTGTCACTCATATAATCCACCTACCTTTAAGGATTCATAGGCGTTGTCTGTCGGCAGAGCTCGACGGGGTCTCACATGCAGACACCCCTGCTCATCTTCAACACTGTAAGGAAAATCTGACACCGATTGCACTGGCAGCAGGTTGAAGATCTGTGATGAGACCACATTCACACTGATTTCTAAAATGTCAACACTAAACAATTCATATATTCCCCCCCCCCAAAAAAAATGTTTTTTTTCTTTCGATTTTGGTGAGAAAGAATGAAGATTAATGTTCAATCTCCTGAGATCGGATGTCATAAATACTGATGGATCACAGTATCTAAGGATAGTCTGTTCTCACTTGATTCATCCTGTAGATTCCCAGACTGAAAACACAGGTAATCAATACTGAATTCTAAAGCATCTACACCTTGTCAGTATCCAGACGTTTTCCTGACTCCATGATCAGGACGCTCTGATCTACAGCACTGAGGCCGCACAGTGAACCAGGCTGAGCTGAGAGCTGAAGAGTGTTTTTCTCACCGGGAACTGCTTTAACAGGAGAAAACTGCAGGGAAACCTGTAATGACAGTAAATATTATTTATTTAAGGAATGAGCCAGAAATACAGGCTTATTACTCAAGATACAATACATACCTTGTTACTGAAGCATTTTTCAACATCAAATTTTGTGTTACCAGCAGCAACATTTTCACTGGGCAGAACACAGTAGGCCAGAATCTGCACTGCAGGAGCCAGATCTGCACCAACAGATAGTTTGAATGGCACTGTGCCACTTGCTGCTCCATTAGAAGACTTCACTTCAACCTTCTCAGATCCATGATGAACGATCACTCCTCTGGACAAGACCTGAAACAGACAGTTGACACTCCAATAAGAAACGGAGGATCCCAGAGGATCACTGTAATACTGTACATAGCCAATGAAAATGCAGCAATTGTACTCACTATATAGACAATGTCAGTTTTGAATTCTTCAACAGTCTCTCCGACAAAATAATACTTGATGGTCACTGTAAACTCAGCATCACACTTTAACGGTTGCTCAATATTCTCTATAATCAGTTCACTTAGTATTGGGGTGTATGGAGTGGCAGGCTGGAAAAGCGTAACTATTTTGCTATCCATAGAGATGTAAGGTGTTTTGTGACCATGATAACGAAACTCTGGATACACACTTGCCTGAAAAACAAAGAAACTAAAGTTACTCAAGCAACCGAACCCTTCAGCGAACATAAAAGAGAACTAGGTAAATAAAGTGATCATACAATCAGATTAATATCACTTTCAGAAAGACTAGACGTATTAAGAGAGAAGCTGGCGAAACCATCGCTGTCTGTTGTGAGATTGAGGAGCAATTTTGAGGACCAAGTTTCACCCTCAAAAAGATAAACCTCTTTGTTTTGAATTGGTGCATCTTTGAAATTTGAGAGTTTGATCTGTTAAAAACAAGATTTTCAAGGAACAAATGATGGAATTATTCTGCACATATCAATGTTATTAAACTGAGACAAACTGATTTTAGACTTACTTTTCCTTCTATAACTGATCCATGTTCATAAGTTTTGGGCAGGTCAGTGAGTGTGACTTTGCCAATTTCATAAGTGAGAGACAGAGATTTATATTTCGTCATGGTGATCTCTGTAAATGGTAAAAACAGCAAATTATTATTTATTAAAACAAAATACAAATAAAAAATTAAAAACAGAAAATCAAGAAATGTGGGTAACAGGCATCTGACTAAATCCAACGGCTTACCTGTTTCTTCTTCTGTAACCATTGCTTCAACTCTAAGAGAATTCTGCAGATTATACTTTAGTGTGGAGTTGAAAAAGACTGATGCATCTAAGGTATGGATGGCACAGCCTGTCTTTTTGATCTAATTGTAGTAAATGAACACAAACATTAAAGAGTAGTTTACAACTAAAGAGTAGTTTACTTGGATAAACGGAAGACATATGTGCCATTACTTGTATTGCATTTCAACTCACGTACCTCAGTGGTTTCCTCTAAACATACTGGATTGCTATCATAGGTTTGAATGTAGTGCAGAATATCACGGCACACTTTCACCCATGATTTACCAGGTACAGGCTGCCCGTAAGTGTATCTGTGAAAAAGGTACAAGCAACAGATATACAGCCCAGGGTTGAGTTAATAAACTAATATATTACGATGGGGGTTACAGTAAGTAACTCTAAGTGCTAAAAATGGAAGAAAACACTGCTCTCTTAATGCAGAAAATAAAATAGACCACTCACTTTCCGCAAACCTCAATTAACAGTTCTTCTTCATCAACACTCACTTTATCTGGACTTTGTACAATAACTTCAAACTTAGGCAAAACTAGAAGTCAGGAGGCAAAAATTAGACTTATTAGTAGTCAAATTAGAAATTAATATACAAAGATATTACTGAAATGAATCCCATGCAATATTGTACATTGTTTTTTTTATGACTTACCATATTTTTTCACCTCAAAACCATGTGAGATCATCCTTTCACCAATATAAACCCTGAGTCTGTACACACCTTGACGGGCCTCTGGGTTTAAGTCATAAGAACGCTGCAATATCCACCTTGTTGAAGAAACATTTGTCCACTGACCAATTCTGTTATCTTGACTGTCCTGTTTAATACCAAAGACACAGTTCAGATATTTAGTTACAGTCAGCTACACATATCCTGACCATTATCGAAGAAATGTAGCCTATAATTACTGAAAATACAATAACTGCAAATATAACAGAATTTCAGCAGTTTTAATAGGATTTAAAAAGTGTGCTTGTTATGACTGGACAGAAGGAAGTTTTGTGTTCTTACCTCAAGCACGATTGAACCATACTGCAAAAGAGCAAATAATAATTCAATTATTTAGGATATTAAAATGATTTAAAGCCAGAAATGTGTTGGTTATTAATAACGTATTCAACAATGCAAAAGAAAATTAGGAAGATAAAAATTCAAGACAAAACACATCAGACCTGCTGATCAAGTGGTGCAAAGTTTGTATCCACGGTAACAACTCTGAAGTTCACTGTGAAAACAGAAATGTGTATTATAACCTTTGCTTTTAACATCTTAATCTTTTATGTTGTCCGACAATCCTTAGCGTATAAAATAAACCAGAACTATTTAACAAAATAGGCCTACTTACTGAGAAGAATAATTTAAGAGCACATAAACCTGGAGGACATGCAAGAATGTATTCGCATCGGTTGTAACCACATTAGTGATAGTCACTAAAGTAATATCAAAGACGACAACGTAAATTAAACTGTAAAGTCTTATCTCATTAAACGACAAGAGTTCAGTGGAGGAGAAAGTTCATAATTTAGATCTAAATAACTGAGAGGGACTGGATCTAAATCCTTCAGATGACAGACCAGATAGCATGTGGATGTGGGCCACTTAAGGCAATGATACGGCACTGCTGGCCTTCTTATCGCCCGTACAAAAATGGATGTAAGCCTGAAGTGGCCCACATGTAAAATAGCAAAAATGGCCCAAATCTATCAAATCACATGTGGGCCTCAGTAGGCAAAGATGTGGTGTTCATGGCAATGTGTATTCTGAATGTGACCCTAAAGTGGCCCATATGGTAAACTGATTATGGCCCAAATAGTGCCAACCAAATGTGGGCCACCTTTGGTAAAAATGTGGCATTATCGACAAAGGCTAATCAGGGTGTAAACCAAATGTGGTCCACATATGTTTCAGCAAATGTGGCCCAGGTACATTAAAACATATCTGGGCCAGTTTTGGCAAAGATATGGCACAGTGAGCATTGGCTAATGTAGCTGTGAGCCTAAAGTGGCCCACATATGATGCCACAAATATGTTCCAGTTATCCTAAAACATATCTGGGCCAGTTTTGGCAAAGATATGGCACAGTGAGCATTGGCTAATGTAGCTGTGAGCCTAAAGTGGCCCACATATGATGCCACAAAGGTGGTCCAGTTATCCTAAAACATATCTGGGCCAGTTTTGGCAAAGATATGGCATGGTAAGCCCTGGCTAATGTGGCTGTGAGTCTAAAGTGGCCCGCATATGATGCCACAAATGTGGCCCGCAAATAAAATGACAAATATTGCCCAAATAATTAATAACAATTTGGGCCACTTTTGGCAAATATACAGCACAGTCAGCATTGGCTAATCAGTGTGTAAGCCAACTTGTCCCACATTTGACATAGCAAATATGCCCCATATATTATAAAACAGATGAGGACCACTTTTGATTGTAACACTTGACAAGTGAGGCCACTTCTTGGATGTAACACTGACACAGGTTAATTGAAATGGAAGCTTGAAATTGTAAATATGGCTTAATAGAATTTGGCTACTTTTAGTAGGAGGCAACACAGTTAACTGATGCAGGGTGATCTGATGTGAGTCTTAAGAAGGCTACATATGCAGCTATTTATTCTTTGAAACATGCTTTTAATGGCAGTTTTTTTATGTGTACTGTGCAGCATAAAACAGAAGTGCACTATAATGATTGAACTCATACTGTCACGTTTTTGTTAATTTGGACTTTGTTTTTCCTTTTGCACCGTTTCCTTGTTGTGTTAATTGTATTATTCTGTTCAGGTGTGCCTAGTTAATTATCCTTGTTTGTTCTGAGTACTTAAGTTTCTGCATGTTCAATTTGAGTTTGCTTGGTCTTACGTCTACATGTTGCTGTGCGACATTGTGTTTGGCTTTACCCTGGTTGGATTAAAGACTTACGCTATATAACCGGTCATCTTCGTCGTGTGCTCTTTAACACAGCGTAGCTATGACACTCACAGACTTACTGGTAGAGTCAAAAGCATTTAAGTTCAAACTTGTGAAGAACAGTTTTTAAAGTATTGGACTGTGTCTTTGAATATTTATCTGTGACATATTTTAATTGCTGCTTGTGCAAAACTTGGGTCGGGATGATTTTATCAAGTAGGATGCATTTCTGGAACTTATTTGAACATTTATGGAGGACATTTTTAAATTTTGCTTTACAGTGTTGCAATGTTGAGTATTGTTAATTCATAACTAACTTAAGGCTTAGTGTGGCCCAGATAATGCATATTTATGGTTTTAGTTCATAATTAGCTAAAATGTTGCTGTGTAGTGGCCTGCTTGTGGACCACTGCCATAATGCCACCATTCCATGCAGCTTGTGGGCCACATGAGGAATGTGGGGAAGACCAGGGTTAGAATAAAAATCAACGGTGGCCCACATTAGGGCCAGTTTTGGTTTATTTGGTTGGCTTACATGCAGCAATGCTAAGGCTTACTTGTGGCCCAAATTTGGCAAACAGAACAGGACTGCCCAAATGCCATTATTCCACGCAGTATGTGGGCTGGAGCAAGGTGTTGGATCTGGGTCAGAATTAAAATATATGTCGCCCAGATTTGGGCCAGTTCTGGTTTATTTTATTTATTTATTGTCATGGCTGATATGCGGCCTTCCTATGGCTTGCTTGTGGCCCAAATTTGGCAAACGTGAGCGGACTGCCCAAGTGCCATCATTCTTCACAGTATGTGGGCTGGAGTAAGATGTTGGATCTGGGCCAGAATTAAAATTGATGTGGCCCAGATTTGGGCCAGTTCTGCTTTATTTGGTTTATTCATGGCTGACATTGGGTCTTCTTTTGGCTTGCTTGTGCCCCAAATCTGGCAAACAGGAACGGACCGCCCAAATGCCATCATTCCACGTGGTATGTGGGCCAGTGAAAGTGTCAGATGTGTGCCTGATCTGGGCCTCAGGAATTTTGCTATCTGGGAGACCGCTCATATCTGCGGCTCTGTAAGTTACTGATTCCACACATACAAACCAGAAACATATGCTACACATGCGTATGTGCAGCATAAAGCTGCACTGTATGCCATGACAACTAGTCTTTCAATTCGGTTGCGTTCACACTGCAGGACTTCAACGAAAACGCGGTTGTGAGTTTGGTTATAGAATGCGGTTCTCACACTCATAAAAAAATGAATGTAGGCTATGTGTGAACATAACCGTATTAAGGACTCAAATATACAGTAGAGTACTGACAGCTGTATTCTGTTGCAATGTGAATGTGCCTTTGAGCCAAACCTGTGACTCAAAGCTGCCTGTTTTTGTTTTTTTACTGTAATTTTACAAAAAATATTTGAACACTTTGCCCCAATTGACCCATTAGAATCAGGTATTCCAGACAGCCATGAAAGGTCTGTCACATGTCCACGTATCCCTATATCCTATAAAAAGAGTCATATAGTGATTTATATCATCATTGTTTTTTGTAATTACATTATTTAGGCTGAATATAGGTTTGGATGTGAGGGGATTTCTCACAAACACACACTAGATGGTCATTCTTTAGCAATCAAGCTGTTAGCAATGAACCCCTCATCCTTATTTGCTTTCCGACTTATCTGCTCCTCTTTTGTTTACAAACCCATTGAACTGTTTACTTACCATCTGTTGGTTTTTGCAACATTAGTCATGTTTGACCTATGATTCTATCAGCTCATTATATGATGATAACATGCTTTACTTATATGTGCTACATCAGCTGTGATCAGGGTTTAGATGTCAATGACACCAGCATTATTTACTAAGGTTTACCTTTGAAACATTCGCAGCTCACCTGTCTGTCCTGGATTATAGATGGGTTTATCAGTCTGGATAAAGGTCAGAGGATTGTAAGATTTGAACATGACTTTTCTCTCTTCAGTCATCTTGAAAGACTCTCCGTGAAGTTCTACTTTCATTCTCTGCACTGATTCTGCTTCTACCAGAGGAGCCTGATGAGAAGAAATATCCTGTATTCACAACCTCTGCAAACATGTTATCTAAAAAAAAAACTAGATACATTATGATGACAAACATATTCATTATAATATGCTAATGACAGACATTGAAGTTAAAGCAGCGGTGAAATTCTTCCTTGGCTTTCTCTTGTAGCAGTAAAGTGCTCTGGTCACCATGAACCAGATAAATGTTCATGGCAAGGCTTTCATTGGGCTTGAGAAGACTTGCACACAGTTTGGCCTCAGATCCCGACTCGATCACTGCAGGAAACGTCACCATGAAATATCTATTGAAAGATAATAATTGTACAATATTGCCTGAGGCATTAGATACGCACGTTCCTTATACATGTTTTAAGTTGTCCGTCAAACAGCAAACATTTATCTTGCAACACAGATCAGTTAAATAAATACAGGAGAAATCACAACTTAACCTGCACAATGACAAGGTATTCTAATAATTTATCATACCTAGAAAACAAAACATTTCTAGTTGTCCCAGAAAAGTGCAGTGGCATCAAAAATGTCAATTTTCATTTAAAAAGATTTTAATGCCCAAGAAAATATTTAAGAATCTGCACTATTTAAAGGTTCATTATTATCATTTGAATATTCTGTTCTCATTAAACAAAACGGGCACCAAATACTCATGTCAGTTCCCTTCAAACAATGGAAAAGAAAAAAAGTAAAATATTTATTATTACTGACAACCTTTGATAATGGAAGTTTGATTGAAAACAGAATAACTTCTTATATTCAGCAGAAATCATTAAAAACTTACGGCCCTGATGTTTGTCCATTCACACAGACAATGAGGAAAGAGACCAGAAGGAGCCATTTCCAACAGCAGCTAACATTCAGATCCATGATGACCAGTGATCGTGAGATTAACTGGACCGTCTCTTATAAACGGACTCTAAAGGAGGTCCTTCAAAAACAGTTGTATTGATCATCTGATTAATGATTCAACCATGTAGGCAATGCAGTTTGAAAAACTTGTGCTAATGTGCATTGGTTGGTTTGTCCAAACATTAATTTGTGACGATGAGTTGAATAAAGACCAAGCATCAAAATATCACAAGCAGTCTCACGTAAAGAGAAGCTTTACTCTTGCACAAAATAAACATAAAATAAACATTCAGTTCTTAATGAATGTTCCTCACGCTCTAATTCTGAGTTGAACAACTTAAATATTGCATATTGGAATGTCCAAGCATGTAAACAATCTAAATAGTCATTTTATTTGCAGTCAAAAGAGATGTTGAAGCATTCAATTCTTAGTCAATGACATGCAAGAACTCAACTGAAATCTTTAAAGTACAAAGTAAGTGTACACATGTGATCTTCTGAAAACATACTCCAACTCTTATCTTCATCTACATAGATTTGCACAGCTACTGACCTTTAACTCTGTGTAGACAAATAGTGGACTAGAGCAACTGATAATTACCATCCAGAGGTACATACACCCACTCAAACTGAGTGGGAGAGTAACTAACTGTAAGTTACTGTTTGCATTTGTCTAATTTGTTCTCTGCCTACACAATAACAGTAAACATGGCTTCTCCAAAACACCAAAAATCTGTTGTGTAATATTAAATGTGCAATTAAAATGCACTTCCTGCTATCTGCAATGATATGCTATGATTATTTTTTATTTCGAGGCAGAATATTAAATAATGCTGAAGTAAACATTAATTGGTATAGCACTGTTTTTATGTCATTACCTTTAATCTCCTAATTGTTAACTTTATTTCTGGAAAAAATATATAAAAAATAGTATGGCTTCCATACTCATTGCACTCATCTTAGCAAGGTCTGACTGAGTCCCTGCAAAATTCTGAGCAATCATTCCAATTCTGAGCAATCATTGGTTTAGTGGTTATTTTGAACCTTGTTCTGTTTATCTCTACTGTGAATCTTGGATTTGGATGGGTTCAACACTAGAACCGCCGCGGAGTAAATTTGACCCGTGGCTGTTTTTCAAATGTACATAACAGATTTAAAATAAAACATTCAAGTCTCCCAGTCATTGACTTTTACTAAAATTATGTAATTTACAATCCAATGTTGTTAAAATTTATTTAGATAAAACCAGATCAAAAAACGGGGCATACCTAGCGCCAGTGCACTATATAATGCATGCATTTTCGCGCTGTCATGTATGCTTAAGGGTGAAAATAAATGACGTTTATAGTGAATGCCCCTATAAATTGTCTTATATTTACGATTTAGTTTTAATCCAAATGATGCGTGCTAGGTGAGCGAACATCAATAAAGATCACACAACAGAAGTGTGCGCGCTCTCTCTCTCTCTCTCTCGCCCTACCATTAAGTAACTTGTGCATTGTTTTACTTACATATTTTTTACATATCCGACCGGACTACAAACTTTCCAGTGATGTCTGTGAGAAAGGGATTCACTGGACAAGCTCGCGCATCTGTGCCGCCGCGCGCTCAATCCACTCTCATCAGCTGGCGCAAATCAGCTATACAGCCGTTAATACCGAATGTTTTATATTCATTGCATACATATACTTCGTAGACATCTTTAATCTCTAATAACCCCATTCTGCTGTCTGTTGTCGGTATTTCTTTGTCTGAATATGGCACTTATCACATGCTGTGTGGTATTGGCGTTTGGTATCGGGACATTTTAACGAGTACGAGTACAGGAGCTCAGTATCGAGCATCCCTAATATATATATATATCAAATAAATGTTAAAAAAATTTTCTCGATTGTAGGCTAAATGAATCAATGTAAATGTAAGAAATGTTGATTTAAATGTTGCCCTAGACCCTGGAGCTTTTCAGATGTTTAATGAATTCGGCCTTGAATTTTATTCCCCACTGAAATCATCACTTTTTTTATTGCCTAATAGTGCTCACTGTGACGGCAGACAATGGTATTCAGGACATGATCATCTTTAATTCCCCAGCTTAGCGTCAGCCCCTTCAAGTTCCTTTGCAAAACCAGTCGCCTTCAGCTAAGTATCGATGTTGCAAAATGGGAATTTGCAGTTTTCTTTCAGCATTGATTGACATTAAGAGACTTCCCGGTCCACCCACTTTTGCTGTTTACTACAGCACACTCCAGCTTGGCCAATGGAGGCGTCGAAAAACAAAGCAAACCTTTCATTCCACTTTCCTTGACTATAGCAGGCTGGAACACGTCAAGATCTCCCAGTGCGTTAAGAGTGCTGATGCGCAGGTTCTATCTCAAACTCTCCCAGGGGATTTGGCTCAAAAAAACAGAAAACAATCACTCAACTCCTTGACACAGAGTCACTCATGGTAGCGAGGCCGATCTGCTTACAGTTGTTGACACGTGCGGCTCTGTTTTTGTTATAGTCGGGTTTAAATGTCATAGATCGATATCTGTACATCAGAGTAGCTCTTGCTTCTAAAGAAACTCTCGAGGGAACGTCAGCACATTGCCTTAATCGTAGTGGCCTTCACCCAAACACTGCCTGGTGTCTGGAGCCCCATGAGCTTTGAGACAGGAAATGTGCTTGTACTGTCAGATATGCACCTCTGCAGCCAATGCCGCTTCAAGAGCAGCTCTGTTGAATTTTTTGTAGTTTTCTTTTGTCACAGCTCTTCAGTGACTCGGTGCCTCTTCTCAGCTTTGTTCTATATCAGTGTCAGCTCTTTATAAGCCGTAATGTAACAGGCAACCAGAAGCATCCCATTTTGAAGGTAACAGAAGGAACACCTCCCAAGTGACTGCAGCTTGTGGAAGAAAAGCTCACTAAAAGATCACAAGACTGCTTTTGCAGGTGATGTCTGTGAGAAAGGGATTCACTGGACAAGCTCGCGCATCTGTGCCGCCGCGCGCTCAATCCACTCTCATCAGCTGGCGCAAATCAGCTATACAGCCGTTAATACCGAATGTTTTATATTCATTGCATACATATACTTCGTAGACATCTTTAATCTCTAATAACCCCATTCTGCTGTCTGTTGTCGGTATTTCTTTGTCTGAATATGGCACTTATCACATGCTGTGTGGTATTGGCGTTTGGTATCGGGGCATTTTAACGAGTACGAATACAGGAGCTCAGTATCGGGCCCGATACCGATACCAGTATCGTATCGGTGCATCCCTAATGAAAACCACTTCTTTCCTGGTAAAAAAAAAAAGAACTTGATTTTCAAAATGTATTGATTTCGCAACAGCTGAATGTAAAAAAGCATTTCCCAAAAATCAAACATTGTTTACCCCTCACGCATATTATCACGTCTGGTTGGAATACTAGAAGTAAAAACATCAACATAACATACTCATGGGCATTAAAAAATGTTTGTTTTTTTATTCTATGCTTCTATGTTTTTCCTTTAAAGAGAGTACCCCCTGCAGTACCTTGACAGATCTGCATAAACAATTACATGTAAATCAAGAATAAAAAAAACAGTGACCTCACCATAAGTTGTTTTCATTAAAAAAATGTTTTAGTCATTTGTATGCTAAGTGATTTGTGTAACTGTATTGTTGATGGGACGTGTACTCTGTCTCTGACTGATCATCACCTGAGGGAGATATTGATACAGAGAAATTAGCTTAATAGCAACTGATACTTTTGAATCACATAATAAAAACCCAAAAGGCATATGAAATCTTAATTGTTTGGTAGTAATCATACACTTTAATCACAGCTGGTTTGAGATTCTTCACTGGAAGAACCTGTTTCAATTTTATTTGGAGATTCACTGGAATTCTAATAACAGGATCATCAATCATGTAAAATCTGAATGATTCACCATAGCATATGAATGTTGCTGTTTTCTCACCTCTTTCAGATACACAATGACATGATCATCTTTAGAATCGACCCGCTCCACAAGTGATGTTCTTGAATGGCACTGAGGTTCAAGCTGTGGGGATTTATATATATGAGATATTATTTGTCACATACCAAACAAGAGTACACTGAAAAGCTATTTTCTGCAAGTTATTATGCTGTTCAAGTGACCAGTTATTTAATCTGATTAAATCTGTACATAAATTATTGAAACTAAATACCATTTATCTGCTTACTATTTTAACTTTCTAACTATTTTGGGGGAAAAAAAGTGAGAGTGAAAAGTTACAAATATTTACCATGTATTCTCATCACCGTGTCCAAATGTGCTGTATGCACCACTGTTATGTCTGTAGTTCAGTTGTCTCTGGTATCCTGTTGAGTTTGAAAATTATTAAATGTTTTGAGTTGATTAAGTGTGTCTGAAGTCAAATGTGTTGTGAATTATTTTCTCTGTATTTTCTTGACATGATTGATTTCTCTCACCGCTCTTAAGGAAGCAGGTGGCTCTCTCTCGGATGGCTGAGGTGAGCTGCTCCGTGTTTTCCAGATACTGCAGAATGTAAATATTGGGAGAAAGAACAGCCACGTTTTGTTCTCCACAGCCGTACGGCATCCATAATAGTCTGTGAAGATTCCTCAGTGCACGACCCAATATGTCTCCTACAATCCAAACACAAATATAACACTACATTTTAGAAACCCAAACACAAACTCCTCATTTCTGCTTGTGTATGTAAATGTTACTAATGATGGAAACTGTTGCCTATGAACCAGAGAGACAGAAACACATACTGTATCAGTGATCAGCAGAGAAACACTATGATGCTAAATATTGTCTGCAGACAAACCCTTTGGACACAGTAACCAGCTGTAGGTCTCTGTCTTTTCCGTTCCTTCAGCCTGGAGTATAAAACAATAACATCAACACATCATACTGACATAAGCAGTATTAGGATCATGGATAAATGACGTCTGAGAGTTGTTTGACGTGTGCTGACCTGCAGAAGTAGACTTCGTGTAACTGTCAATGCGTCCTCTCTCTGAGACGCTCACAATCTCATTGCCACACACAGTCTGGGACGCCTCTGCCTCTGCACTGACTGTAATATTCATGACTCCTACAACACAAGACATGTAAGTGAAGATACAACAGTCACAAACACTGAGAAAGTATGATTCAGACTGGAAAACTCACCAAGAACAGAAGGAGTGAGGATCCATTTAAAGGTTTTTCTTCCATTAGCACACAGACAGGATGAATACTGATTATCAGAGGCGGCTTTGAGAGTGTAGTCTGAGGAAGCAGCTGGAGTCACTTTAACCTGTCAGTCAAACACACATGATTAGTGGCATATTTGATATGATTGGATAAGACTGGGTCTGAAGTCTCACCATGATGCACTTGGACAGATAGTTGTAGACAGTGGTCTTCAGCTCAAAGATCTCCCCACAAATGATGGAGTAAGCCAGAGAGAGCTCCAGGAAGAAGGGCTGGAAAACTGTCAGCTGAGCAGGAGGAGCCAGACCCAGACCTTTGGAGGACAGACAGAAGGCCTCCGTCTCCCAAGAGGTGATGGTGTCAGGAATCATAACAGGAACCTGAGCTGATCCAGAGTCCCTGTTGTGCAGCATAGTATAGTAAAATGCAGTGTTAACCTCCAGGGACTTGACATTGAGATGGTAGACGTGTACCAGTAACTGGGTGTTCACAAAAACAATAAATTGGATTGGTCAGATAACATGAGTGTTTTGTACAGAAAGGGCCAAAGTCGCCTCCATCTGTTGAGGAGATTGAGGTACTTTGAGGGTGTGTAGGGCACTACTAAAAACATTTTATGATACTGTAGTTGCACCAGCATCTTTCTATGCTGTGGTCTGCTGGAGTGGTGAAATCACAGAGAAAAGGCTTGACAAACTGAAAACTGAGTGCTACCAGAGATCCTTTGTTCCAAAAGCCGTCAGACACTTTAATATCATCATATAGTATCTTAGTACTGAGGCTTGGTTCTGACACTCCTATAGGACCAATTTTATCAATATATTTACCCATATTCAGGATATTTTTTTAGAAGTACATTACATTTCAGAGAATGTCAGTATTCATGATGTTTATGTTGAATATTCAGTTATTATTTTTGTACTGTTTTTAAGGTTTTCCTTTTTTTCTTACTATTTTAGTCTGCTTAAGTTTTTTTCTCTTCTTCTACTTCATTCTATTTTCTGTTTTTGTACTGTCTTGTACATGCTGCTGTAATGTCTGAATTTCCCCTTGGGGATAAAATATAGTGGTATAAAATGGGTATTATTGAATAAGTCCTTTAGGCATGTACGTACCCCACTTCAGTGAGCTGCAGATCCATGTTTCTGGGAAAAAGGTACGAACTGTCTCCACCGGTGGTTGAGCAGATCCTTCTAAATTATGTTTGTAGGCAATCCTCTCTGCAAATAAATGACTAATGCACTAATGCACATGTGCAAAGAACCAGTGCTCTCAGCAGGTATAAACTGATTCTTATATTTCCCCATGAGTCTATTTATGCATTTACTCATCCAAAACTCTTTTTGTTAGTTTATGCATCTGAATCCATTTTAGTGACGTGACAAGTGAGGTGACGTGACATGTGGCCAAGTATGGTGACCCATACTCGGAATTAGTGCTCTGCATTTACCCATCCAAAGTGCACACACACAGCAGTGAACACACACCCGGAGCAGTGGGCAGCCATTTATGCTGCAGCGCCCAGGGAGCTCAAGGGCACCTCAGTCGTGGTATTGAAGGTGGGAGAGAGCGCTGTACATTCACTCCCCCCACCTACAATCCCTGCCGGTACGAGACTCGAACCCCCAACTTTTGAGTTATGAGTCCGACTCTCCAACCATTAGGCCACGACTGCCCTTAGACATCAGCAGTTAACACTTAACACAGTTAACACATTTCAACAACAGCAGGACAAAGTGATAGTCACATGATTTCAGGTTCCCTTAAACATTTTTCTGCAATTAGGCCTACACGTAACAACAAAACATTCATCATATTACAAATTTCAAGTAAACGTACCTAAAGTGAAAACTTTTGTGATAAGTTACGCCATAGTATCTCATACAAAAAGATTGTCTCACAGGCAAATTTGTTGCCATCTTCAATCCCACGTTCTGTCAAACAGCAATTAGAAACTACATGAAATGTAATATGAGGCTTGAATGTTAAAAACAAAGTAAATTAAAATCTATATTCCTTGGGTATGGTGTAATACTAAAATACTATTTTTTATCTTTATTTTCATTATGTCCTACATTCTCCTCTTTATAAGTAACTTTAACAATTTTATGAGCAGTTTGTTACCCTCAAGCTGTTATAAACACGGTCTAGTGACACAGCCCGACGAGGTCTAACTTCCAGGCACTATCCACGGCCTTATAAGGGTAACCTGATACTACCTGTACTGGCAGCAGGTTAAAGACCTGTGATGAGATTAAAAAACATTTACCAATGAATAAATACACAATTCTAAAGACTTGTCATTGGAAATATCAATCTTTTGTAATGTAGAAGGCTTTTTAAAGTTTGATTTCTCATTTTAACCATGTAAGCTACACAATTATACATGGTCAGTATCCAGACGTTGTCCTGACTCCATGATCAGGACGCTCTGATCTACAGCACTGAGGCCGCACAGTGAACCAGGCTGAGCTGAGAGCTGGAGAGTGTTTTTCTCACCAGGAACTGCTTTAGCAGGAGAAAACTGCAGATACACCTGTAATGAAAACAGAAGGATGTGTCATTTTAGTGCTACTATGATGAAAATGGAGCCATTTTGTGGTGTTAAAATGAGGTTTAAAGACAGCTATATCTAAATTATCCCAGAACTTTTTGTATACCTTGTTTTTGAAACATTTCTCAGTCATGAAATCTCTGCTACGAGCAACAACATTTTCACTGGGCAGAGCACAATAGGCCAAAAACTGCACTGCAGGAGCCAGATCTGCACCAACAGACAGTTTGAACGACACTGTGCCACTTGCTGCTCCATTAGAAGACTTCACTTCAACCTTCTCAGATCCATGATGAACGATCACTCCTCTGGACAAGACCTGAAACAGACAGATGACACTCCAATAAACTGAGGATCCCAGAGGATCACTGTAATACTGTACATAGCCAATGAACATGCAGCAATTGTACTCACTATATAGACAATGTCAGTTTTGAATTCTTCAACAGTCTCTCCGACAAAATAATACTTGATGGTCACTGTAAACTCAGCATCACACTTTAACGGTTGCCCAATATTCCCTATAATCAGTTCACTTAGTGTTGGGGTGTATGGAGTAGCGGGCTGGAGAAGGTGAACTGTTTTTTGTTCAGTAGAGAAGTAAGGCTTTTTAAAGCTTTGATACTGAAACTTTGGATATGCACTTGCCTGAATAACAAAGAATGTCCAGTTAATTTCGATTACCAAAGACATCAATTGATCAAACACTGGGTGCACAAACATTATCATACCATTAGATTAATATCACTTTCAGAAAGACTAGATGTATTAAGAGAGAAGCTGGCCAGTCCATCACTGTCTGTAGTGAGATTTAAGAGCAGTTTTGAAGACCACCTTTTACCCTCCAAAAGATAAACTTCTTTGTTTTGAAGAGGTGCTCCATTTAAACCTTGCTTTACCAGCCACTGGTTGTCCAAATGTGTATCTATGAAGTACAAGCTTTGAGTTACATTTTTGAAATACTGATTTAGGATTAATAAAAAAGAAAAGTTTTTATTATTATTGTATATTAGACGTTTAATGCAATAAAACTGAAGAAACCTTCACTTACTTCCCACAAACCTCCATATTCATGTCGCTATCACCAAAACTTACTTCTTTTAGAGCTTTCATGGTAATTTCAAACTTGGGTAAAACTGGAAATCAAGTACAGGGAATCAGTTAAAATGGGTTATGAATGAGGTTTAATAATCACTCTCAGAAAGGTTCTGTGATATTGTCACTTACCATACTTCTTCACCTCAAAATAATGTGTGATCACCCGTTCACCAATAAAAGCCCTCAGTTTGTAAATGCCTTGATGGGCCTCTGGGTTCAGCTCATGAGAAAGCTTGCAATATCCACCTTGTTGAGGAAATATTTGTCCACTGACCAATCCTGTAATCCTGTTTGATCCCAAAGAACACACAGCGCAGATATAGTTTAGCTTTAGTCATCTACATAATAGATCTTGACTATTATTTAGCAATCTAATCACTGAATATTCAATAACTGCAAGTACAACAGACATCTGAAGAACAAATTAGATCAAAATGTTGTTGTGCATGCCATGAATGGCTGCATAAGACGAGTATCATGTGCTTACCTCCAGCACGACTGTACTGTACTAAAAACATACAAACAAAAAATCATTCAAAAAAAAAAAAATCCATTGTGTACAGACATTTTTAAAAAATGTTGCTTTTGCTTGAATGGTACCTGATGGTTCTGATCAAAGGGTACAAAATTTCTATCCATGGTGACAACTCTAAAATTCACTGTGAAATGAGTGGTATGTAATAACACGAGATTACAAACTTTACAGGGGTGGCGAACTCTGGTCCTGGTGAGCCACAGCCCTGCAGAGTTCAGCTCAAACCCTAATGAAAACTTACCTGCCTGTAGCTTCCTAGTAACCCTTCAGACCTTGATTAGCTTGTTCAGGTGTGTTTGATTAGGGTTGAAGCAAAACTCTGCAGGGCTGCGGCTCTCCAGGACCGACGTTCGCCACCCCTGGTATAGAGTCACAAATAGTCAAAGGAAGATGAAGATGATGATAAAAATATCAACAAGGTTTATTAAATAACTTAAAAGAGAGCCAATCTGCGAGACAGTTGTGTGAAACACAAACAATACCAGACAACTAAAAGGTGAACAAAGTGGAACTTAAATACACAGTGATAATGAACTAAAGGGAGAATAGGTATGTTAATTAATGAGTGTCCATGGTAACTGATGAGTGGCGAGAAACTAGAACAACAGGAAGCAGGAAATTGATGAATACAAACTAAAAATCCATGAAAATTAAACTAAAAGAACATGACCGTGACAGTATAGATCAGGGGTCCTCAACTCTGGACCTCAAGATGCAAGAGTTTAGCTCCAACCCTAATCAAACTAGTGTTCATTTTGTCAACCATTTTTAATTCAGTCTTAGTCTTAGTCCTGGTGTCAAATGTACTTATTAGTTATCATATTTAGTCAACCATGTCCTGTTTTTGTTTAGTCATGTTTTAGTCGAGTAAATGTCTGAGCATTTTAGTCTAATTTTAGTCAATAAAAACTAATCACATTTTCGTCATGCTGTAGGCTAAAATATTAAACGGATATTTTTGTTTGCTCAAAATTATAATCGAAAAGATTATTGTCATGTAAGAAATGTATTTTTATATTTCACGTAGAGGTTGTCAGGGGCCAGTGTGAATAATGTGAATAAAGATTTAAATTCAAAGAGAAAAGATGTGCATGACTTGACGTTTTATTTGTATCCAAAATGAGGCGATGTGAACATTATGGATGGCTAAACACTCTCATGCAGTGTACTGTATGTTTCATTCATATTCGAAGCCGGAGGTCCAAAATGGATTCGTAGAAGTAATAACTTTGACGTGCCAGGAAATCCCTAATATGGACAAAGGCATCCAGTTTTGACAGATGAAATGTGAAAACAAAAAAACATACGATTGCGACAATATGGTTTATGTGTGTCTCAAGTCATCTCCAGGTAATAAAGTATTTGAATTATGTAGTGCAACTTGACATTTATTACAGTATAGAAACTATGAAATACATTTTCTGCCTTATCCTTATTATGGCTAAGCCCCTGCATGAGTAACAGTTTAGAAATATAGTAGTTCAGTTTAGGGGTAAATTTAAAAAACTGTTTATATGATATATTTGACAATTAAAACTAATTAAGCTTTTTAAGTTTTTGGTTTATAAGATCCATATACTTTTTCTAGCACTGTTGGATTCAAATAAAACCAAGCAGCATGAAATAGCCCAGTTGTTTGGGGTGTGGCTACTGTGGACTATGTCTGTTGTGCCCCACAGTGCTAATGCTCTTTCACTAATGATATCCCGTAAAAACACTATGACATCAACAGTGCGAAACAAATTAAACAACCTTAGTATTCACTGAACTTTAAATCTAAAAATCACAACTCACCTGTCTGTCCTGGGTTATAGATGGGTTTATCAGTCTGGATGAAAGTCAAAGGGTTGTAACATCTGAACATGACTTTTCTCTTTTCAGTCATCTTAAAGTTCTATCTTCATTGTCTGCACTGATTCTGCTTCGACCAGAGGTGTCTGTTGGGAGACGTGTTATTTAACAAAGCTTAGCTACAAACCCGATTCCAAAAAAGTTGGGACACTGTACAAATTGTGAATAAAAACAGAATGCAATGATGTCAACATTTTATTCAGAATACAACATAGATGACATATCAAATGTTTAAACTGAGAAAATAAGTTGATTTTAAATTTCATGGCATCAACACATCTCAAAAAAGTTGGGACAAGGCCATGTTTACCACTGTCTGGCATCCCCTCTTCTTTTTATAACAGTCTGCAAACGTCTGGGGACTGAGGAGACAAGTTGCTCAAGTTTAGGAATAGGAATGTTGTCCCATTCTTGTCTAATACAGGCTTCTAGTTGCTCAACTGTCTTAGGTCTTCTTTGTCGCATCTTCCTCTTTATGATGCGCCAAATGTTTTCTATGGGTGAAAGATCTGGACTGCAGGCTGGCCATTTCAGTACCCGGACACTTCTTCTACGCAGCCATGATGTTGTAATTGATGCAGTATGTGGTCTGGCATTGTCATGTTGGAAAATGCAAGGTCTTCCCTAAAAGAGACGACGTCTGGATGGGAGCATATGTTGTTCTAGAACTTGGAAATACCTTTCAGCATTGATGGTGCCTTTCCAGATGTGTAAGCTGCCCATGCCACACGCACTCATGCAACCCCATACCATCAGAGATGCAGGCTTCTGAACTGAGCGCTGATAACAACTTGGGTTGTCCTTGTCCTCTTTAGTCCGGATGACATGGCGTCCCAGTTTTCCAAAAAGAACTTCAAATTTTGATTCGTCTGACCACAGAACAGTTTTCCACTTTGCCACAGTCCATTTTAAATGAGCCTTGGCCCAGAGAAAACGCCTGCGCTTCTGGATCATGTTTAGATATGGCTTGTTTTTTGACCTATAGAGTTTTAGCTGGCAACGGCGAATGGCACGGTGGATTGTGTTTACCGACAATGTTTTCTTGAAGTATTCCTGAGCCCATGTTGTGGTTTCCATTACAGTAGCATTCCTGTATGTGATGCAGTGCCGTCTAAGGGCCCGAAGATCACGGGCATCCAGTATGGTTTTCCGGCCTTGACCCTTACGCACAGAGATTGTTCCAGATTCTCTGAATCTTTGGATGATATTATGCACTGTAGATGATGATAACTTCAAACTCTTTGCAATTTTTCTCTGAGAAACTCCTTTCTGATATTGCTCCACTATTTTTTGCTGCAGCATTGGGGGAATTGGTGATCCTCTGCCCATCTTGACTTCTGAGAGACACTGCTACTCTGAGAGGCTCTTTTTATACCCAATCATGTTGCCAGTTGACCTAATAAGTTGCAAATTGGTCTTCCAGCTGTTCCTTATATGTACATTTAATTTTTCCGGCCTCTTATTGCTACCTGTCCCAACTTTTTTGGAATGTGTAGCTCTCATGAAATCCAAAATGAGCCAATATTTGGCATGACATTTCAAAATGTCTCACTTTCAACATTTGATATGTTATCTATATTCTATTGTGAATAAAATATAAGTTTATGAGATTTGTAAATTATTCCATTCCTTTTTTACTCACAATTTGTACAGTGTCCCAACTTTTTTGGAATTGGGTTTGTAAAATGTTCAATGACATGTGAATGCACTTTTCTTGCTGGCAAACCTGAAAGTTAAAGCAGCAGTGAAACTCTTCCTCAGCTTTCTCTTGTAGCAGTAAAGTGCTCTGGTCACCATGAACCAGATAAATATTCATGACAAGGCTTTCATTGGGCTTGAGAAGACTTGCACACAGTTTGGCCTCAGATCCCGACTCGATCACTGCAGGAAACGTCACCATGAAAGACCTGAGAGATATCAAAGCATAAAGAGATATGCTTGCCCAAGTTTCAGACATAATCAAAGACAAAAATGTTTTAAACAGTTCTGCCACTTTTGTATTTCAATGCATACAGTATTCTAGAACTTCCTGCACTTCAGTTTAAGCAGGTCCCATCTGTGCTGATAAATTATTTTTATTTTTAAATTGCATGGTATAGTGGAGCACACTTTCAGCATTTTAAGGATCCTATTCAAGTGCTAATTTCACAAAATAAATAAATAAATTGTTTCGTACGCCCCTGAGGCTAGTCCATGGACAGAAAGGAAGAGCAAAGAAACTAGAAGGAGCCCTTGATGAGCCCTCATGATGAAGGCTGATCGTGCAGAACACACTATGAACAAAACTTTGAATGTGACTTTATTTCAAAGGGCACTCATCAGAAATTATTTGCACTCAATTAATTATTAATATGTGGAGTTCCCTCCATTTTGTTAATCCTAGTACTCTAATATCAGATCATTACTAAACATGTCTTCCCAATTAGTGCTTTGGGCCACTGTGCAAAGGTCTCAAGACATTTCTGAACTACTCCTAACATCATGTACAGTATAAATTATGTAAGATAAAAACAAGTAATTAGTAGCAGATATCATCAAGAGTGACTGTGACAGTGACTCAAAGCTGATACATATGTGTACATATATGTACTGTATATGATGCAAAGCTGCTACATATATATTTGTTTATACTGTGAAATATTTTTTTAAAAATTATGTAAACAGAAACATATGATAAAACATAAGATTGCATTCATGTTTAGTTTGTAATTATATTGTTTTTATCATCATGCTCTTGCAATCAGTAAAAAAAAACAAACATGGTCACTGACCTGCTGGCCCTGTTTACACAGTAGTTAACCTACACCCACATATATGTAAAAGAGGGGCTACCAGTCAGTTTGTATTAGAAATCAATCTGAGCAGCATTTTTCAGCCATTTAAAATAAAACATCATCAATGTCATGTAAAAAGTACAAATGTGCATTTGAAGTACTTTTCCACTAAAAAATGTTTACACCTAAAGAACTCACCCCCTCATGGAGGCTGTCATGTTAAGATCACATGATCAGCCATTTCTTGCATTTGGACAGTTAGTAAACAAACATCAAACCGTAGCAACCCTCCTAAAATATGAATTTTGTTCACCAAAAAGCTATTGCCATTGCAATATCATGGCAAAGTGAGTCATTGTTTGGGTTGGGACATTTGTGCAATAAAAAAAGAAGAGTGGACAGCCTCAAGCTGTTGGCTTACCTCCGGCCTTTTTTTCCATTATTTATTTGTTAAATTTTTTTGGCTAGTAGAAATTATGAATGGCCGATAACTTAAAAATTTAGTAGCCAAATTGGCTGGTGAGTGAAAAAGTTAATTTCAAACCCTGTATATACAGTATGTATGTATGTATGTATGTATGTATGTATGTATTTATTTATTTATCGATGCTCAAAGTGACAGTAGCCACACTGACTTGCATTTTATGAATCACCAAGGACCACAGTTTTAGCTAAAAATATTCTCTACTGTTCTACTGAAGAAAAAAAGTCACTTACATCTTGGCCTGGGGGAGTAAATTAACAGCAAATTTCCATTTTTGGGTCAACTACCCCTTTAAGTATACAGTATACCTTTCTTAAATTAATGTTTAATGGAGGCACATTGGTGACATCTGGTGGAGAGAACAAATAAATATTATATATATTTTAAATAAAGAAAATCTGAATCAGAAGGGGCTTTATTGCCAAGTGTGTTCACACACACACACACACACACACACACAAGGAATTTGTCTTGGTTACAAGCTTCCAGTGCAAAGAAAAATGTACAGACATACATATAATTTGACATACATAATAGACATACATATAATAAAATAAAATAACACTAATAATAAAGAGAAATAAACTGTAAAAAATAACTGTGGCAATAAAAAAAAAAAAAAGAGGAAAAATGTAGAAAAAAGAGAAAAATCAACTTAATATCATGGTGTAGCCCTATATATATATATATATATATATATATATATATATATATAGACATTATAAATATTGTTGTCAGTTTTAATTTTTATAGTGTCAGTTTTTGCATTATTCAGTCAATCCCGAACACGGATAGAAAGTAGCCACGCATAAAATGGAAGCTTGTAAATATGAAGATGCATTTCTGTAGCTCAAACTGATTTTAAATCTTTAAATAAATTGACATTTCGTAAGTGGTTGAAGTAAATACGTTATAGGGCTCATTCAAGCATTTATTTAAGGCTGACTATGTGATGCAGAACACATAATGAACAAAGCTTTGACTGTCATTATTTCATAGGGCACTCGTCCCAAACAAGCTATTGAGAAATTATTTGCATTTATCATCAAATTAATGATTAATCTCATGAGCTCCCTCCATTTTGTTAATCCTCGTACTATAATATCAGATCATGCCTTCCCTTAAAAATTTGTTGGTACTTGGAGACATTGTGCAAATGTCTTGCACTGATATGTGCACTACATATATATATATATATTAGCCCCCCCTCCCAAGACATGGTTATGGCCTTCCACTGACCTACTGGCCCCGTTCACACAGTAGACCCACATATATGCATAAGAGGCCCAGTCTTGAATGTGGATTTAAATGCTTTTCCACTAAAAACATATTACACTTAAAGAAATTAATAGTTAGAGACATGAGATGCAGGCATGGAGGCTTCCTTGTTGAGATCACATGACCAGTCATGTCCTGCACTTAAGACAGTTAACGACATTAGACAAAACAAAAACCGGAGCAATTTTGCTCACCAAAAAAGTGTTATTACTATAACAATTTCAGGATAAGCGAGTCATTGGCAGGGTTAAGATGTAACAACATTGCTAGGGGCGATTCCAGGATTTTTAAATTGTGTGGCACAGGGGGGGGGACCAAGAGAAAGTGTATGTATATATTTATGCTTTGTAGTTTTCTTTAATATTTTCTATTTTAAATGGAATTTTTGCGGTACTAAATATGTAACTGTAATAAATGACCATTTATAATTTGTAATAACACTCTATAACCACTAGATGGATGTATAGCCCTAAATATATATACAGGTATATAGATATATATGACTCTGTATGCCCTAGGTCAGAGGTTCTTAATCCTGGTCCTGGGGACCTAAGCTCTGCACATCTTGCATGTCTCCCTTATTTAAAGGTGTAATAGGTGATTGTCTTCAGAAACATTTTTTGTTATGCTGGTTGAAAGTCTCTTCACATCCCGATAGCAATCATTAAGTTAAGTGGTCTAAATGTATTTATATATTCTGTGGAAGGCATAGCACCAAGAAATGTTCGTCCAATCAAAACGCTCGGTCCGAGCGTTTTAATTGGCTTTCCTAACTGCCTGTCAACATATGTATTTGCATACCTCTGCGCACTGTTCGCGCAGACAGGATACGTCATCAGCGCGTTCACGCACGCGGTGCAGACAGAGCGAGAATGGCAGACAAACATCAACAAGCCGATCTTCCTTCATGGTATTGTAGTACTTTTACTAACTGTACTATAAAGTTTTCTCACCGGGTGAATGACACATGATGTAGCCCAGCGGTTCCCAAATCCAGTCCTCGCACAAGGGAAGCAGGGGAAATCTGTTGAAGTTTACTTCACTTCGGAACATTCATTCACGGATTTACGCTGCGCAGCGTCTTCACACACAGACGAAACTTACTAGAGAAGTGTGACATAATATACCTCTGAAAATAAATACTATTTAAATTCACGTCTCGCACACTTTAATGCCCTTTGTATGGAACATATACTCTCGCTTCGAACTGGAATCATGGTGGAATATCCGGTGATGTACACTTCCCAGGGCACTCACGGTCGAATAGAACAAACGTTGCACGTGATAAAAGATACAAATGAAATCTGCAGAGCAGGAGGGCACGAGGATTGGAATTGGGAACCGCTGATGTAGCCTATTGTAATGTTGTCTCTGGTGTTCTGGTCTGCGAGCGTAAATGCATTCAGAGGGCATGACTTTGGATGGCGATTGCAGGGAGGGTGGGACGTCCGCTTTCAGTGCTATCAGGCTAAAGTTAGCATTTTCCATGATCTCCTACTACACCTTTAACACACCTGATTCAGATCATCAGCTCATTAGGAGAGAGATCCATGTAGTGAACTGAGTGTGTTAGAGGCAGACTTACAAAACGTGCAGAGCAAGGAAGTCCCCAGGACCTGCCCTCAATGCAGAGAGCCTGGAAACATTGTTTTCAAACATAAATTATATTTATGCATTTGGGTATATATTTAGGCATTAATAATACTTTATGTAAGAGTTAACATTTAAATATTGATTTGAAATGTCAGTTTTTGCATTACTATTGCAGTCAAAGCTGGACACAGAAAAAGGCATTTTGTTACTCATATTAGACATACTTAATACATTCTAGATTTTCCAGGTACGAATCACACAGAGGGAAGCTCGCCTAAACAAATCTCACACCTCAAGTTTATTTCTCATCAGTCCCTGCCTTTACCGAAACATATGACTTTCATATTATTTGAACTGAGTGAGAAACTGAAATTTGTCAATCTTTTTCCTCTTCTACAATTCATCTCCAATAGTCTCCATTCATCCTTTTGTACATAATTTCTATTCACACAAACTGCAAATAAAATGCAAAAAAGTTAATATCAATACTAAGCATCACTTCGGACCCCTTCATATCAAGGCTGCAAATAAAAATTTGAAAACGTGACTTATACAGTGTATATACACAAAAAAATTAAATAAATATATATGATTTTTTAATCTTTATTTCTGGGTCATTTTACAATTTGAAGGAATAGTTCACTAGTTATTTTGCTGTCAAATACTAGTATTTACATGCATTTTTTACTATGAAAATTGTGTTCAGTTTGTTTGGGATTCATTTAAATGAAGGCTGATGCCTACTATAACTTTTGTTGGTTGGTTTCATGAAATATAAAATGATTTTGCCCTGGATAAAAAAAATAAATAAAAAAAACTGAACAAAACAGTAAAACATTAAACATTTAGTGATAATTTAACATCTTTATTTAAGCTGCAGAACTGAAGCATGACACTTCATTCACAGTGGGACATGTACTCAGTCTCTGACTGATCACTTGAGGGAAATGTTGATACAGAGAAATTAACTTAATAGCAATTGATACTTTTGAATCATATAATAGCAGAAAATGGCACATAAAATCTGACTTGTTTGGTAGTAATCATACACTTTAATTACAGCTGGTTTGAAATTCTTCACTGGAAGAACCCGTTTCAGTTTTATCTGGAGATTCACTGGAATATTTTTTGGAACCTACAGGACGTTAAATAGGATCATGGAAACTGAAGATTTTAGATAAAATGAAAATGAATCACTGTAACTTATCATATGAATGTTGCTTTTTTCTTACCTCTTTCAGATACACAATGACATGATCATCTTTAGAATCGACCCGCTCCACAAGTGATGTTCTTGAAAGGTGTTGAGGTTCAAGCTGTGTGGAAAAAGTAAATAAAATTAATAAAAACTTTCTTATGTCACATACCCAATAGGAGAACACTGAAAAGCTATTTTGTGTTATCATGCCGTTTAACAGTAACCAGCTGTAGGTCTCTGTCTTTTCCGTTCCTTCAGCCTGCAGCATAAAACAATAACATCAACACATCATACTGACATAAGCAGCATTAGGATCATGGAGAAATGATGTCTGAGAGCCATTTGACGTGCGCTGACCTGTACAAGCAGACTTCGTGTGACTGTGTCAATGCGTCCTCTCTCTGAGATGCTCACAATCTCATTGCCACACACAGTCTGGGACGCCTCTGCCTCTGCTACTGACATAAGCAGCATTAGGATCATGGATAAATGACGTCTGAGAGCCGTTTGACGTGTACTGACCTGCACAAGTAAACTTTGTGTAACTGTGTCAATGCGTCCTCTCTCTGAGATGCTCACAATCTCATTGCCACACACAGTCTGGGACGCCTCTGCCTCTGCACTGACTGTAATATTCAAGACTCCTACAACACAAGACATGTACGCGAAGATACAACAGACACAAACACTGAGAAACAATGATTCAGACTGGAAAACTCACCAAGAACAGAAGGAGTGAGGATCCATTTAAAGGTTTTTCTTCCATTAGCACACAGACAGGATGAATACTGATCATCAGAGGAGGCTTTGAGAGTGTAGTCTGAGGAAGCAGCTGGAGTCACTTTAACCTGTCAATCAAACACACATGATTAGTGGCATATTTGATATGATTGGATAAGACTGGGTCTGAAGTCTCACCATGATGCACTTGGACAGATAGTTGAAGACCGTGGCCTTCAGCTCAAAGATCTCCCCACGAATGATGGAGACAGACAGAAGGCCTCCGTCCCCCAAGAGGTGATGGTGTCAGGAACCTGAGCTGATCCAGAGTCCCTGTTGTGCAGCATAGTATAGTAAAATGCAGTGTTAACCTCCAGGGACTTGACATTGAGATGGTAGACGTGTACCAGTAACTGGGTGTTCACAAAAACAAATTGGATTGGTCAGATAACATGAGTGTTTTGTACAGAAAGGGTCAAAGTCGCCTCCATCTGCTGAGGAGATAGGGCACTACTGAAAACTACACTACAGTTTATGATACTGTAGTTGCATCAGCAACTTTCTATGCTGTGGTCTGCTGGAGTGGTGGATCACAGAGAGGGACAAGAAAAAGCTTGACAAACTGATAAAGAGGGCCATCTCCATCTTGGGTTGTCTTCTGGACTCAGTGGAGCGGGTGGGCGAGAGGATTTTGGCCAAGCTGTCAAACATCCTGGATAACTCCTGCCACCCTCTGTATGAGACATTTGGGACCCTAGGCAGCTTCTTTAGTCATAGACTGTTGCACCCCCGGTTTAAGAAGGCACACTACCAGAGATCCTTTGTTCCAACAGCAGTCAGACTCTTTAATATTTGTTGCTGCTGCATGGTTTGAGTTTGGAGCTCCGTCAAGTTGATTCTTTATCTTAAAATCAATTTTAGCAAATCAATGTTAGCATCACCAGCGCAGTTGCCGCTAATCTTGCTTACACCCTTCTCACACACACACACATTATCATTGTTTTACTCATTGTTTACCTGCTCTAATGGTGGATGTGTCTACCTTTGAGTGCAGGTGAGGACACTTTCGAGCTGTACTCGGTGCAGCTGGAGCTGGAGGCCGTGGAGAAGCAGATCTATGACCTACTGGAGAAGCAGGCCCAGCTGCGAAGAGCCGCGCTGGAAACATCCCGGGCTGACACTCACAAGTCCGAGGTAAGTTTACGGCACGATGTTAACACTCCCACCCCCTCTACTCCATGTGTTTCTCTGCACAGGCCCTGTGCACCAAGGACATGATCTTCCCAGGTCTCCTTTACTCCGGTGCCAGAACACCACAGACCCTGGGTGCACTAGCAGCAGAAGACGCAAGCGAGGACCTCTCCCCCTCTCTTCGAGATCTCCAACCGGAACATTTCGCTCCCCTTTGTGAGACAGAACGCGATGCTGTGATCATCAGAGACACCATCATCTGGCACGACCATGCTACCTTAGCTAAAGGTAAGGTGCACACTCACTGTTTTCCTGGTGCTCGTGTTCTCGATGGTTCTGTGCAGACACCCGCAATCCTGAAGGGTGACGAGAGCATTGGAGCTGTCGTGCTTTACACAGGTGAACGACATCAAGCTGGAGGACATGAAAGGTTCAGTAGACTGTTTGCTCTAAATGAATGGTTATTGTCATGGTGTAAAGAATAGAAACTGCTCTTTGTTAATAATTGAAATCTTTTTTGGGAGCGACCTAGGCTTTTTCGTGCTGATGGCCTGCACCCCAGCAGAGTCGGAGTGGAACTCCTGTCAGACAACATCTCCAGGACACTACGCTCCATATGACTAGTAAGTAAAATCTCAAATAACTGCTATGATGGTTTTTGTTCTACCCACTTAATTGATAGAAGTGCTTTTGTCCAATCTATAAAGACGGTTCCCCGATTAGTGAGGTCAAAATATACATTTAATGCAGGATCTAGAAAAAATCTAATCGTGATTAAATTAGAAAAAATGCAAAATAAATGACAAAATACATTTTTAAAGCTTGTGCTCCTAAACATTAGGTCTTCTCCACCAAGCTACTGTTATAAACAAGCCTGGTTGTATTGGTCGTGGCGGTGGTGTTGCAACAATATACAGAGATATTCTCAGTGTTACTCAGAAAACACAACACAGGCTTAACTTATTTGAAGTACTCCTGCTTGATGTTACACTGTCAGATATACGAAAAAAAACCCCTCTCCTATCTCTTGCTCTGGCTACCATGTAGAGACCACAAGGGCCGTATGCAGAGTTCCTCTCAAACTTATTGGTTAATAGTTGATAAAGCGCTAATTGTCGGAGACTTTAACATTCACATTGATAAAACAAATGATGTGTTTGGACTTGCGTTTAAAGACTTAAACTCTTTTGGGGTCAAAGTCACCGGACCCACTCATCATTTAGTCATACACTAGATTTAACTAGCTTTAATTATAACGCATGGAATTGATCTTACTGATCTTACTTTGTACCTCAAAGTGATGTTGTTACGGACCACTACCTTGTATCGTGCATGCTGCATATTAACTATATTGCTCTGCGTTATCGTCCAGGTAGAACTATTGTTCCAACCACTAAAGATAGATTTACAAATAACCAGCCTGATTTGTCTCAAATGCTCAGTGTACCATAAATACACACCATAAACTCGACGAAATGACTACCAATATGGGCACGATCTTATCTAATTCATTAAAACACTAAATACAGTTTATTGATGTTTTAATGTATCAGTTGCCCGTCAAATTTAAAAAAAAGGTAAGAGAGAAACGTACTGCACCATGGTACAAAAGTAATACCCATTCTCTCAATAAAGAAACTCAATCTTGAGTGCAAATGGAGAAAAACTCTAGAATTGCTAGGTTTTTCTAGAATTGCGTGGGAAAACTGTATGTCCAGCTATAGACAGGCTCTAAAAGCTGCTAGGGCAGAGCATATCTGCAAACTCATAGAAAATAACCAAAACAATCCAAGGTTTTTATTTAGCACAGTGGCTAGATTAACAAATAATCAGACTTCACCTGAACTAAATACTCCCTCACAGTTTAGTAGTAATGACTTTATGAATTTCTTCACTGATAAAATAGAAAGCATCAGAAATACAATAACAAATGTAGAATCTACAACATCTTGTAATTCAGCTTCAATCATTGCCCCCAAAGAAAAATTGGAGTTCTTTACAACCACAGGACAGGAAGAGCTAAATAAACTTATCACTGCATCTAAACCAACAAGTTTATTAGATCCTGTACCCACTAAATTACTGAAAGAGTTGTTACCTGTAGCAGAACCACCACTTTTCCATATTATTAACTCGTCGTTATCTCTAGGTCACATCCCAATACCCTTCAAGCTTACGGTTATTAATCCTCTCATTAAGAAACCACAACTAGATCCTAGTGAACTGGCAAATTACAGACTCATTTCAAATCTTCCATTTATGTCTAAAATTGTAGAGAAAGTTGTGTCTGCTCAATTGTGCTCCTTCATTCAAAAAAGTATATATATATATATATATATATATATATATATATATATATATATATATATATATATAATGTATGAAGAATTTCAGTCAGATTTCAGGCCCCCTCATAGCACAGAAACTGCACTTGTTAAAATTACAAATGACTTGCTTCTTGCATCAGACCAAGGCTGCATCTAATTACTAGTTTTACTTGATCTTAGTGCTGTGTTTGACTTTAGATCATGACATACTCCTAGATCGATTACAAAGCTATATGGGTATTCAAGGACAGGCTTTAAGATGGTTTAGATCCTACCTGTCCAACTGTTACCACTTTGTTTATTTAAACAGGGAATCATCTCAATTAATGCCAGTAAAGTATGTAGTGCCGCAAGGATCTGTCTTAGGCCCTCTGCTATTTTCAATATACATGTTGCTCCTTGGTAATATTATTAGAAAATATGGCAATTAGATTCAATTGTTGTATTGGACCAAAAAAAACAAAAAAAACAAAACAAAAAAAACACACACAGTACACAGATTCTCTTAGATTACAATTTGCATCTAGATGGATGTACCGTTACTTCCTCTACAGTCAAAAACTTGGGTGTAATATTATACAGCAACTTGTCTTATATATGACTTATTATATCTTATGATACTTAGTTCCGTATCATTTACAAAATATTGCTACTTACTTATGAGGCCCTAAATAGATTGTGTACTTGTGTACTTAACCAGTCTTCTATCACGCTACAATCCAACACGCTCCTTATGGTCACAAAACTCTGGATTTTGGTAGTACCGAGGATAGCAAAGTCCACTAAAGGAGGTAGCCTTAGGAATTAAACAAGCTTCAGTCTGGATCCAGCCTCTTATGAAGATCTGAGATGACCCAACACCTGAGAAGCATGACGCCTACCCCTCCGAGGAGCTCAGATGACGACAACCCTGAACCAACATACAAAACTTAAATTTTCTGTGAAGCTGCTTTGCAACAATGTGTATCATGAAAAGCATTATACAAATAGTAACGTGAATAATATCAGCATATCTTAGCACTAAGGCTTGGTTTCGGACACTCTTATAGGACCAGTTTTATCCTCAGGACAATATATTTACTCATATTCAGGATATTTATTATTTTATTTATTTGGAAGTACAGTAAATGTCAATATTCATGATGTTTATATTGTATATTCAGTCACCATTATGATACTGTTCGTAAGTGTTTTTTTTTATTATTTGTAACTATTTTAGTCTGCTTACATTTTTTTTCCTTTTTCTTCATTCTATTTTGTGTTTTTGTACCGTCTTATCCATGCTGCTCTAATGTCTAAACTTCCCTTTGGAGATAAAACAAAGTCTCATCTTATCCCATCTTATCTCGTAATGTGTCACTTACAAACTCTGTTGGGTATCCTTGAATACGTGGTCCTTACAGCATTTACAGTGCTCAACTTCAGTGAGCGGCCAGATCCATGTTTCTGGGAAGAAGGTACGAACTGTCTCCACAGGTGGTTGAGCAGATCCTGTTTTTGGATATTCGTCGGGCATCCTCTCTGAAAGTTCAAATAAATGACTAATGCACATGTGCAAAGAACCAGTGTTCTCAGCAGGTATAAACTGATTCTTAGTGAATTCCCCATCAGTCTATTTATGCATCTACTAATATAAAAACTCCGTTAGCTTATGCATCTGAATCCATTTTAGACATCAGCTGTTAACACTAAGAAACTGTTATTTCAACAACAGCAGTACAAAGTGATATTCCAGTCACATGATTTCAGGTTCCCTTAAACATTTTCTGCAATTAGGCCTACATGTAACAAAACATTCATCATATTACAAATATGTAAACCAAGTAAACATACCTAATTGAAAACTTTTGTGATAAGTTATGCCGTAGTATGTCAGACACTGGGGTTGTCTCACAGGCAAATTTGTTGCCATCTTCAATCCCACATTCTGTCAAACAGCAATTAAAACAAAACTAAAAACAAAGTAAATTAAAATCTATATTCCTTGGGTATGGTGTAATACTAAAATATTTTTTATCTTCATTTTCTTTGTCCTACTTTCTCCTCTTTATAAGTAACTTTAACAATTTTATGAGCAGTTTGTTACCCTCAAGCTGTTATAAACACGGTCTAGTGACACAGCCCGACGAGGTCTAACTTCCTGGCACTCTGGTGTATCCACAGCATTATAAGGGTAACCTGATACTACCTGTACTGGCAGCAGGTTAAAGACCTGTGATGAGATTTAAAAAAAACATTTACCAATAAATAAATACACAATTCTAAAGACTTGTCATTGGAAATATCAATCTTTTGTAATGTAGAAGGCTTTTTAAAGTTAGATCTCATTTTAACCATGTAAGCTACACAATTAAACCTTGTCAGTATCCAGACGTCATCCTGACTCCATGATCAGGACGCTCTGATCTACAGCACTGAGGCCGCACAGTGAACCAGGCTGAGCTGAGAGCGTTTTTCTCACCAGGAACTGCTTTAACAGGAGAAAACTGCAGAGACACCTGTAATGAAAACAGTAGGATGTGTCATTTTAGTGCTGCTATGAATGGAATCATTCTTTGGTGTTAAAATGAGGTTTAAACTTTTTGCATACCTTGTTTTTGTAACACTTCTAAGTCATGAAATCTCTGCTACGAGCAACAACATTTTCACTGGGCAGAACACAGCAGGCCAGAATCTGCACTGCAGGAGCCAGATCTGCACCAACAGACAGTTTGAACGACACTGTGCCACTTGCTGCTCCATTAGAAGACTTCACTTCAACCTTCTCAGATCCATGATGAACAATCACTCCTCTGGACAAGACCTGAAACAGACAGATGACACTCCAATAACAAACTGAGGATCCCAGAGGATGACTGTAATACTGTACATAGTCTATGAACATGCAGCAATTGTACTCACTATATAGACAATGTCAGTTTTGAATTCTTCAACAGTCTCTCCAACAAAATAATACTTGGTCACTGTAAACTCAGCATCACACTTTAACGGTTGCTCAATATTCTCTATAATCAGTTCACTTAGTGTTAGGGTGTATGGAGTGGCAGGCTGGAGAAGCTGAACTGTTTTTTGTTCAGTAGAGAAGTAAGGCTTTTTAAAGCTTTGATACTGAAACTCTGGATATGCACTTGCCTGAATAACAAAGAATGTCCAGTTAATTTCGATTACCAAAGACAGCAATTGATCAAACACTGGGTGCACAAACATTATCATACCATTAGATTAATTTCACTTTCAGAAAGACTAGATATATTAAGAAAGAAGTTGACCAGTCCATCACTGGCTGTAGTGAGATTTAAGAGCAGTTTTGAGGACCACCTTTTACCCTCCAAAAGATAAACTTTTGTTTTGAAGAGGTGCTCCATTTAAATGTGCAAGCTTGATCTGTTCAACAGGAAAAAAGAAAAAAAGTCAGACTACATTTCAATACAACTATAATGTAAGAAAGAAATAAGACATACTCTCCCCTGTATAATTGACCCATGCTCAAATTTCAGGAAGCTCAGTAAATGTAGCTTTACCACTTTCATATGTCAGACTTATAGTTTTAGATTTCCCCATCGTGTTTTCTGGTTAAACAAACAATTGAATATAATTGTTTAATTTTATTGTTAATATTAATATTAGGAAATTTAATTTTTTTAATCCAAACGAGTTCTGCTTGGATCTGTCACCTGTTCCTTCTTCTGTTACATTCACTTTTACAATAAGGTGTTCTTTTAGGAATCTCTCATTTATTGAGTTAAAAAAGACTGATGTGTCCAAAGTAAAGGAGGCACAGCCCATCTCACTCATCTGCTGGTAGAGTACAAACACATCCATTACAAAGACCATATGATGAAAATGTTTTCATAAATTCAACACAACATACAATAATACAGTCTCACACCTCAGTAGTTTCAACCAAACATGGTGATATCAAGTCTGTTTGAGAAATATATCTCAAATACTTAATGCATACTTCCACCCTTGCTTTACCAGCCACTGGTTGTCCCGATGTGTATCTATGAAGTACATGCTTTGAGTTAAACTTTTGAAATACTGATTTAGGACATTATAATAAAAAATAAAATGTTTATTGAATTTTTGAATTTTAATGCAATAAACCAGAAGAAACCTTCATATTCATGTCGCTATCACCAAAACGTACTCCTTTTGGAGCTTTCATGGTAATTTCAAACTTGGGTAAAACTGGAAATCAAGTACAGGGAATCAGTTAAAATGGGTTATGATGAATGAGGTTTAATAATCACTCTCAGAAACGTTCTGTGATATTGTCACTAACCATACTTCACCTCAAAATAATGTGTGATCACCCGTTCACCAATAAAAGCCCTCAGTTTGTAAATGCCTTAACGGGCCTCTGGGTTCAGCTCATGAGAAAGCTGCAATATCCACCTTGAGGAACTATTTGTCCACTGACCAATCCTGTAATCCTGTTTGATCCCAAAGAACACACAGTGCAGATATAGTTTAGCTTTAGTCATCTACATAGATCTTGACTATTATTTTGCAATCTAATCACTGAATATTCAATAACTGCAAGTACAACAGACATCTGAAGAGCAAATTAGATCAAAATGTTGTTGTGCATGCCATGAATGGCTGCATAAGACGAGTATCATGTGCTTACCTCCAGCACGACTGTACTGTACTAAAAACATACAAATTCATTCAAATAAAAAAAAATACATTGTTCAAATAATATATTTATTGTTGGGTGCATTAGGGGTATGGTGCACAGAAAATAATTGTTTTTAAAAATGCTGCTTTTGCTTAAATGGTACGAACCTTCTGATCAAAGGCTACAAAATTTCTATCCATGGTGACTAAAATTCACTGTGAAATGAGTGGTATCATGTAATAACATGATATTACAAACTTTACACTCAGTCATTTCTGAGATGCAGTGCAACGTTAGAGGCTCTGAAAAATATGTGAAGAAACTGTGATTTGAATTTAATTCAAATTAATCGATTCATTAATGTTGATTACAGAAACACGGACTAAATGAAATCTACTTACCGGTACTACATAATTAAATACCAAATAATAGAAAGCGATGTCATTTCCAAAATAACTTGTATGTAGTACAAGCAAATATATGAGCAGACCACACATTTTAAAGTAATACTTCAGAAATTTGATTATAAATGTAATGTTTATAATTATATTATGTGTTAGTTACATATAGATGAATGTGTAAGTAACATTTTCGACCTATAGTAGTAGTTCAGGGGTAAATGTAAAAAAAACAGTTCATATGATATATTTGCAAATAAAACCAAGCAGCATGAAATAGCCCAGTGGTTTGGCTACTGTGTGGACTATGTCTATTGTGCCCCACAGTGCTAATGCTCTTTCACTAATGACATCCCGTAAAAACACTATGACATCAACAGTGTGAAACAAATTAAACAACCTTAGTATTCACTGAACTTTAAATCTCAAAAATTCACAGTTCACCTGTCTGTCCTGGAATACAGATGGGTTTATCAGTCTGGATGAAAGTCAAAGGGTTATAACGTCTGAACATGACTTTTCTCTTTTCAGTCATCTTAAAGTTCTTCCCCTGAAGTTCTACCTTCATTGTCTGCACTGATTCTGCTTCGACCAGAGGTGTCTGTTGGGAGACGTGTAATTTAACAAATCTTAACTAAAATGTTCAATGACATGTGAATGCACTTTTCTTGCTGGCAAACCTGAAAGTTAAAGCAGCGGTGAAACTCTTCCTCAGCTTTCTCCTGCAGCAGTAAAGTGCTCTGGTCACCATGAACCAGATAAATGTTCATGACCAGGCTTTCATTGGGCTTGAGAAAACTTGCACACAGTTTGGCCTCAGATCCCGAATCGATCTCTGCAGGAAACGTCACCATGAAAGACCTGAGAGATATCAAAGCATAAAGAGATATGCTTGCCCAAGTTTCAGACATAATCAAAGACAAAAATGTCTAATGCAGTTCTGCCACTTTTACATTTCAATACATATTACAGAACTAGCTGCACTTCAGTTTAAGCAGGTCCCATCTGTGCTGATAAAGTATTTTATTTTTAAATAAAAAAAATGACATGGTATAATGGATCACACTTCCAGCATTTTAAGAAAATGTCATACACACAAAAAGATTGATTTAGTATAACTAAATATTTAGATATTACGAAGATATTATTAGACCGTTACCATTCAAAATTACTTACGGCCCTGAGGCTTGTCCATGGACAGAAAGAAAAAGGAAAGAAACCAAAAGGAGCCCAGCAGTCATCCTTTGTGTGGGTCGGTTATTCTGTTACATAGCTGCAGCAAGGAAGTCTAAGATAAGGCGAATAATCCACTTTTAGAATTTAATAGTGAACTCAAAGAACGACAGGCGTAGCATAAACATCAATACATGCAATAACCGACAACTTAATGGGGGAAACCATAGGAAACATAGGAACTAAAATAGTGTAGATGAGGGCAGAACAGGTGATACAGGTTAACTAATTATTAAACAATGAGCAAGGGAACTAAATGAACACAGGAACATGACCAGGCTGCGTTCAGCCCTGACAAAACGGTGCAAAACGTTTTTTAAATGGAAACGGTGGTGCGTTGAACACCCTGTTCTGATGACGCAAGAGTGGCAGCTGAGAAGGCCATTCTTTGTGTTTTTTTGAAGAATTTTCGGAGCCTGATGAAATCGGTATAAATACGTGTTTAATACCGCAAATTATGCTCGATGTTACAGTCACTGCCCTTGCCGTCCAGAATAAAAGAGAACATCCCAATCAAATGAAGGGATTTGTGGAAACTGTTGTTCCTAATTATTGTGATCCAAAATTTGCCTTGCATTTCAGGATGAAAAGACAAACATTTCAGGTGAAGGATAATCCACTTCTTACCTCCGAGACGGTGTTATATGATCTATATGCCCTTATTATTTTTATTGTGAGGATTAGGCTTATCATTATTGCTGATCACTGTTGTTGTGCTATGTTATTGTAATATTTACCATTATATAATCAGAGGAATATAGAAAATGTTATGAAAGTGTCACTCCACAATACAATAGCAAAATATATAAATGTATATAGTATTTTTATTTTACATAAATCAGTGTCTAGCACACCTTCCTAAGCAAAGGATATGGACCAGAAGACATTGCAATTACTAAATGATATTTAGACAGACTTAAAGAAGTTCCAGATCTATACTTGTGCTCTTATTATTTCAGTTATTTTGCCTTTAATGTAAATAAACATGTGCAAACAATATACTTGCGCTTGTGAATTTATTTTGATGTTAATTACATTGTGCCAGCTGTCTCTTTAATACAGCATGGTTTATATACATGTTGCTGCTGATTGGACTGACATTTTTGACACACCCACCAAACAAGAGAAAAGGTATCTCAAACCCCATCGCACACCGTTGCACACCATTTCCAGGAAACATGTTGTTCAAACCGGAAACTGTAGCAAAATGTTGCGCACCAGTTTGAGCTTGAACTTGCCCCAAGTAAGGAAAAACAGGGACATAAACATGACAATTACAATATAAAATGATGGTTTCTATTTTAATATACTTTAAAACATAATTTATTTCTATGATGCAAAGCTGAATTTCCATCAGCCATCCAGTATAAAGTGTCACATGATCCTTAAGAAATCATTCAAATATGCTGATTTATTATTAGAATTATCAATGTTGGCAACTGTTTTTCAGGATTCTTTGATGAATAAAAAGTTAAAAAGAATAGCATTTATTCAAAATATAAATATTTTCTAACAATATAAATCTTTGCTATCACTTCTTATCAGTTTAACACATCCTTGCTGAATAAAAGTTTTAATTTCTTTCTTTCTTTCAAAAAAAAAAAATTTACTAAACCCAAACTTTTGAACGGAAAAGATTTCTATTTTAAATAAATGCTCTTCTTTTTAAACTTTTTATTCATCAAAGAATCCTGAAAAAAAGTATCACAGGTTCCAAAAAAATATTAAGCAGAACAACAGTTTCCAGCACTGATAATAAATCAGCATATTAGAATAATTTTTGAAGGATCATGTGACACTGAAGACTGGAGTAATGATGCTGAAAATTCAGCTTTGCATCACAGGAATAAAATAGATTTAAATGTATATTAAAACAGAAAAAGTTATTTTACATCGTAATAATATTTCACAATATTATTTTTTTCCCCTGTATTTTTGATCAAATAAATGCAGCCTTGATGAGCATAAGAAACTCCTTTCAAAAACATAAAAAATCGTTCTGATCCCAAACTTTTGAACGGTAGTGTATTTGTTTATACTGTGAAATATAAACAATATAAAATGTATATAAACATAGAAACATGATAAAACATGATAAAACATAAGATTGTAATGATATTGTTTCATCATCATGCTTGTTGCAATCTGTAAAAAAGCATGGTCACTGACCTGCTGGCCCTGTTTACACAGTAGTTAAGTTTGTATTAGAAATCAATCTGAGCAGCATCTTTCAACCATTTAAAATAAAACATTGTCAGTGTCATATCATGGCAAAGTGAGTCATTGTAAGGGTTGGGACATGTGTAATAAAAACAAAAATAGTAATTTCTTATTGGCTTGTTTAGCCAATAAAATCAACAAAACCCCTGCAAATTAATAAAATAACTCATTATAGAGATATGATTTGTCATTGCATTTAGTAGATTACACTTTCAATAAAACATTTGCAATTGGTTTGTAACAGGTGTTTTTATGTATGTTTGGCCTGCGTTTTTCTTGTATTTACACAGTTTTGACCAACAGGCGTGATCAGCTTGTGGTGAATTGATCGCTTTGAAACAAGTGAAGCAAGTGATTCAAAAGCTGCGTCTGAACCCCCACCCCCAAAAAAGTGGAACATTTACTCACCCTCAGGCCATCCAAGATGTTGATGAGTTTGTTACTTCATTGGAACAGATTTGGAGAAATGTAATATTACATCACTTGCTCAACAATGGATGCTCTGCAGTGAATGGGTGCCGTCAGAATGAGAGTTCAAACAATAATCCACAAGTAATTCACATGAATCCAGTCCATCAATAAATGTCTTGTGATGCAAAAAGCTGCTTGTTTGTATGAAACAAATCTATCACAAAGGCGTTTTAACTTTAAACTGTTGCTTACGGCCAAATTGTCCTCACTTGCTGCATCTGTTGCAGCCAGCAGTGTCATCTGAGCATGTGGTTGGCGATCATAGACCTTTCACGTCCATGGTGAGCAGAACTCCTCAACTGCATTAAAGACTGGGGAATCAGGCGGGAAGAATTCCCTCAGCATCCTGTAGTGGGCCACAAACCATTGTCTGGTGGTGTTTGAGGGATGGAAACCCACATTATCCCAAATTACCACATACTTTGTTAAATCATCTCAAAACGGACCCCTCTTGTCATCAGGGATGAGAGCCCTGTGGAGGGTTTCTAAGAAGGTGAGGGGATGCAGTGTATATGACCCTATAAGGGGAATATGAGTTAGCACACCATGCTCTGAAATAACAGAACACACAGTGATATTCCCTCACCATTGGCCTGGCAAATCAACAGTAGCTCTTTGGCTGTTGACCTTTCGACCACGACTTCTGCTTTTAGTTAGGTTGAAGCCAATCTCATCCATATATATGAAGTTGTGAGGTGGTTCACTTGAATCCAATTCCATATACACTATATCCTTTAAAAGGTACAAAATTAGATTTATGCATTTTCATTTTAGAAAAGGTACAATCACATCAAATTTGTACATGTTGCATGTTCTTCTCTGCCTTTATAGCGAATGAGTCCATGCTTGCCAAATGAATGTTCATGAGATGCACCTTTGAGCTAGAGAACTGGTTGATCATCGGTTAATCTAACACATCACATTCCCTTCATTAGTGAAAGTCAAAAGTTAATCTACACAATTAATTGATTTTAGACACATTTTCAAAGAAAGTCTAGAAATGTGTAGAAAATATGCTTGACCGATTATGACAGCTGGTTCAACCAATTTGCATTCAATGACTTGCATTAGTAAACCAAAGCGTTAACAATTTATTCAAAAAGATGAGAAGTTTTCTGATTTGCACAAGTGACTAGATGATGTGGAGCTTAAACAAATTGTTCTGAGAATTGCAATTATCAATTATCTGAGAAATGTTTCAAGAAGACGTGATGACATCTCTTGTGGTACCCGGAAATTCATGTCTCTAATAGTTCATTCCATTTATAATTCATGATGTTTTAGCACATGTAAAAGGCACACTGATGGACTGTGATAAGGAAAGGCTGTGGCTATCTCTGAAAATAATATTTTTTTATGATTTAAAAAGTAACGGGTGATATATTGAATAGGCTGTTAGATGCCAGTATAAAAAGAAATAAAAAAACAACAACAGAAAGATTGGGGTGTACTTTTCTTCCCTGAGTAATAGTTTCCTTGTTGTATTATGTAATTGCCTTCATCTGGAAATGCATTCAACCCCCCAGCACACCCACAAATGAATGCAATAAAAGCCCAGCAAAATCACATTACCACTGATTTCTCTCATCTGAACCCTGCTCACAACATTAGACGTTTCTCTTAATTTCAAAAAGCTGATAGAAGGATTATTCACACAAAACGCAAATATATTCAAGTAACAATGATCAAAGGTAAGAGGTTTTGAATTGTTTTCTGTTATGAATCTTTTAGTCTTTAAACTGTTGATCCTGTCAACCTGTCAAACTATGTGTGTAATATCTTAAATTCATAGATGCCAGTTTCTTGTGTGACAAAAGATGATTTTAATGCTATCCTGTTTATTTTTATGTTTTAGTTGGGAATCATTTGTGACTTTAAAGACCAAATAATGGATATTAGAATTTTAATTCTTATTCTTGACTCCTGGTGTGAACGAAAATCCTTTATAAATGTAAACATCTGTTGCAAAAACCTGTTTCATGTTTATGAAATGAAATACTGTTTTTGTTTTAGCTGGTTTGTTTTTATTGTTTCACATAGAGAGCCACTTGCATATAGAAATGATCGTTGTGGTCCTCTTGTTCTCGGGTAAGAATCACACACAAATCTCATATAGGCCTTTAAGTTTAATGTGATGTAATGTGAAGATACAGTATACACTTTCTAAATCTTCAAGATTCAAGTTTTTTAATCACCCATTGTCTCCATACATATCATGTTTATCATTTAAAAACTTTCTTCTCCTCAATCATTTTACCAAACACTTTCAAGGAACTACAACACTATTTTTGCTCTCAGGAGAGCCCTGGTATTTACTTTAATGCACATTCAAATCAAAATACAGTAGCCTACATAAGACTGTTTATTTTCTTCCTCAGCTGTCTATTCTCAAAAGAAACCAGATTTTGGAGCACTCACAGCCTGTGTAAACAAAAACCAAAGCCTAACAGTTGATTGTTATTACCCAATTTGTGACAAGGGCCCTACACCCTTTAACTGCAAGATTTATGATGATGAAGAAGGCACAACTCTAATTGGCAGCTCATATGAGGAATTGGTCAACAACGATGTTTCATTCTTAAATGCTACATCTGGAGTATGCCGACTCATTATCAGTGATCACGCCCGGATTTACCTCAACCAAACCAAGACTTATGTATGCGAACTGACACGGAGAACAAGTACTGAAAAGAAGATACTCGTTGTGAAACACACTGGCACACGAAAAGGTTAGTGTCAGTTACTTAAAATGTTTCAAATAAATGATTTGATCATAATGAAATTGACTAATAATTAATGGTTAATATTTTATAAAATATGGAATTTTGCCAAAATGTGCAAAACATGAGCATTTTGTGGCAAACAACATGTTGTAGACCTGGCTAACCTGTCAAAATACTGTTTATTTAAACTTGTTGAGTTCAGAATTTTGCATATATAAAAGTTTTGTTTTTTTCCCAGAGCGACCAAAGGACTGTCCTGCAGGTGGACCATTACTACATGTCTCAAAATTGCTGTGGTTAATAGCATTTATTTTCTTCCAAGAAACGTACTTGTAAAATCAAACATCCTTCTCTACTCAAAACCTACTCATAAGGGTGGAGTATGAAATATTGTGGAATGGAAGATAAATTACATAAACCCACATTACGGATTAAATAGTGTGAAGCAAATTAGACTTAAACTTATTAGGAACACAACAGTAAAGGGTTAAATCTGTTCAGTAGCTATAACAGATTTTTACGGGCATTTGGTCCCATGTCTAAAAGCACACTTTTATTGTTTCATATACCAATAATGTTCAACAGTGTATGCATGCATCATGAGACAATTTTTTGTTGTCGTTGTTGTTGTTTTCTGAAAGCCATAAACATTGTCACATTGTCACCACATCTCAAGTTATGTATCATGTTTAACATTTTGTCATGAAAATGACATTTTTGGAATAAAATGACTGACTCTGTCTTGCTGAGGCTAATTTCCTAACTAACTTAAATACACATTTAATCACAAATAATTCTGTAAAATTTAACAATAAGGTCCCATTAGTTAACTTTAGTTAAATCATTAACTATTAACAAACAATGAGCAATAAATTTGTTACAGAATGTATTCATCTTTAAAGCGGTCATATGATGCTTTTTTAAAGATCATTATTTTGTGTATTTGGTGTAACAGAATATGTTGACATGCTTTAATGTTCAAAAAACACATTATTTTTCAAATCCTGTACATTATTGTAGGTCCTCTATGGCCCGCCTCTCTCAAACGCTTCATTTTCTACAAAGTTCCTCTTTCCGACAAGCACAGTCTGCTCTGATTGGCCAGTTCATTGTTAGTTAGCCAACAAGTTAGCCAACTGTTTCCAAAAATAACCACTATATAAAGTAAAGAAATGTTTTTGTTGTTGCTCTGGATTATGTTGACTAGAGTGATGTAGAAGTGTTCTCTGTGAAGCTCACACTGGTGATGTAGAGAAAGTGGATTTCACGGTTAAGTGATCTAATTTTCAGCAGTAAGTAAAAAAGTGTCAGTTAGGTATATGACCTGTAGTTAGGAAGGAAGTACATGCTATTTAATATAATTATATCTTCAGAATTCTAGACACTTAACTTTTGTTTCACAGGGGGAAAAAATACACAGCCCTTTATGGGGGCATTTTCCACCACTCTACCTTAAGTAATCATAACAAATGGTACCTTATTGTAAAGTGTTACCACATTTTGAGACTTAAAGTGTTACCGCATTTTGAGACTTGTAAGTAATTTAACAATTATTTGATAAACAGTAAAAAAAAAAGAACATCATAAAAGCATGCATGTTCATTTTGTATTAATTCCGGGTTCAGACACTTTAACTGACCATTCTATGATAATCTTCGGTTATTTTGATAATAGCATATGCCTAACCTTGCCTATTTTCCACAAATTTATTCACAGACTCATGTATTCATATTGTGTAATACAATGACTGACATGAAGACTTATTTATATAGACTTCATATTTCCTTTGCTTTATACAGGTTTTCATAGCACAAACTAATTATCTGAAACGGTCCAAAAATGGCTGGGTCGTCTGGGACGCAAAGGCAGCTTTTTCCACCTTTTGACCACAAGATGTCGTTAGTGTGCACCGTCTTGAAAAGCTTCGAGTAATGAACCTGTTTACGATACAGTTGAGGGGAAAGCCTCGGTGCTTGACAAAGCTTCATTTTTCCATCACTACTGTCCAGTGTTTTCATCCCAGCTACATTAGACCAGCACGAAACGGCTTTAAAAAAAAAAGTAATGTTTGTTAATAAAAGGCAACACATACTTATACGATTGAAGTTGCTTAATTCAGACCTTAACAAGTTTGAACATTCCACTTTCTGAGGTTCAACAAAAGAAGGCGATTTTATTGAAAACGCTTGTGACAGAAAACTCGACTCTGTCGACTCTGTGCGCCTGCGCAGAAAGCCACCCGCTCCGGTTACTCCTGTTGTAAACAAGAGAGGGCACAAGAAAAGTAAACGGTGAGAAATAAATGAAATCACATATTTATTTTGCTTATTCCAACACCAATTTTATGATGGCTATATGTAGATGCAAGTGTTTTATTCGTGTACGCGGCTCATTTAAAACATTTCTGTTTTTTTTGTCTGTAAGATTGCCAGATAGCACTGGTAGCTAGCTAGCTAACCTTGCAACTGAGTCAAATATAATCTCAATTTGAATGGATTATAAATCCCTTTGTATGCACAATTTAGTTAGCCTTGAGTTTATTTTAAATATTTACCGTGCAATACAAAACCATAGTATTAATGTAACGAGTGACTCCTGTTGGCCAGTTCTGTTCATAATTGTTATTATGTGTATTCTATAAAACACACACACACACACACACACACACACAAGCATTTTCATGTTAACGTTTATATTATTGGTTTCATCTGTTGGATCCAGTACAGGTTTGATCAGGCAATAGGGAGTGAAGGCACATTTTACCAGTTACATACTGACTGTGGATATGAAAGGGTTGGTAGCAAGTATTAATGCAACTAAATATTTGAACTATACAATTTGTAATACCACCCTTTTAACTAAATATTCAACAATGTAAAATGCTGTGTTTCCAGACAACAGAAAAGTTCTGAACCTGATGTCAATGTTCCAGTCATTGAAGAAGGTAAGATTAAGCACGATGCAGTAATGTCAGTTTATTTTTAAATTCATTTTGAGAATTGGTGTGTGTGTGTGTATGTGTTTGTTTTCTCTATCACAGGGTCAGTTGCTACTGCAGAGGACCCATCGGCAATCACAACTATTCAGTCTGCTTCTACTTTCTCCTCAGAGCAGCCGATTAAATATCTCTTCAAGACCGAGGGAGCTGGGGGGCAGGTAGGGGAGCTGTACCCTCCCTCAGGGCAGGTAGGAGATGGGGAGGAAGTGTTATATTCAAACCTGAGTGAGAATTTAGGCCCAGTTTACGTCTGGTGATGATGACAATGGAGAACCATTTTACAATGTTATTCAGTGCTGTCAATTCCAGACGGATGTACCAACCTAAATTGTTCCCATTGAGTGTACTTTCTGATGATGTTTCAGAAAGATCTAGCAGTGATCTCTCTTTCTTCACTGTAGGTAGCTTCTACAGACAAGTAAGATTATATTTCATAACATAACTTATCCTTTTAATTTTCCTCAGGTTACATATCGAGTAATCCAAGTCGCAGATGGACAGCTGGAAGCTCAAACTGATGGTGCAACAGCTGTTAGTGTAGTGACAGGGTTTCCTGCTACAACACAGCCTGTTACACAGGTGGAAAATTGCTTATTATTTTACCTGACATGGATGAATAGAATTTAACCTTTTTACATCTCATTTCAATATGATTTAAATCTGTTTTTCAGGCTGTTTTTTCTCAGTCTGAAGGCTTGGAGGGTGATGGCACAGAAACCCATTACACATATTACCCTGCTACTATCTCAGACGCAGCGGCTGGCACCATGGTGACCGGTGTTCAGGCCTCAGATGCTCTGCTTAGTCAAAGTGCTCCTGCAGGTACATCATCAAACCATTTTTAGCATAAATGATGCATTTCAATTGCTATTATGCACATGAATACTTTACAGTGCAACACTTCTGTTGCAAAACAGCCTGGTTTCTTTTTGTTAATTTGCTTTTTGCTCCTGCTTTAGGTCAGTTGTATGTTATGATGTCCCCGCAGGAGGTCCTTACTGGAGCCAACCAGAGGTCTATTGCACCTCGTACACAACCTTACAATGCGTAATGTTGCTTTTCCAGCCTCGTTTAATACATTTCTCTTTTCAGTTATTGCTGTTTTGCTATCTTTATTTGCATTCTCTTTTTGTGTGTGACCGCATACAGTATAATGTAAAAGAATAATGTAAAGAATATAAATGGATTAAAAATAATGAACTCAATTTATTATTTTGATGTCAGTATAGGTATGCCATAAGTCTATTTGATATTAAACTGTAATATAAACTCACAGTCGAAAATTTTAAAATAAATAATATTTTTTTTATGATTTTGAACAAATTCTATGATATTCTTATAAGGCTGCATTTATTTGATTACAAGTACAGTTAAAACAGTAATATTGTGAAATATTATTACAATTTAAAATAACTTTTCTAGTATAATATATTTTAAAATGTAATTTATTCCTGTGATGGCAAAGCGGAACTTTCAGCAGCCATTACTGCAGTCTTCAGTGTCAAATGATGCTTCAGAAATCATTCTAATATGCTGATTTGCTGCTCAAAACAGTTGTGGTGCTTAATATTTTTGTGGAAACCGTGATAACACTACCATTCAAAAGTTTGGGGTGAGATAGATAAAAGAAAATGATTTCTGAAGAATCATGTGACAATGAAGACTGGAGTAGTGGTTGCTGAAAGTTATTTTAAATTGTAATAATATTTAAAAAATATTTTTTTACTGTAGTTTTAATCAAATAAATGCAGCTTTGTGAGCACAAGAGGCTTCTTTCAAAACTGAATAAAAAAAAAAAATCTTAGTATTCCCAACTTTTGACCTGTAGTGTATTTAAATGAGCTGTTGACTGAACATCTGAATTAATGGATTAGCGTAGGAGCAAAATGAACCCAAGGAACAAAAATATTTATTGTAACATACTTTTTAAATATTTGCAGTAAGACAGAGGGGCCAAGGACTTCTAGAGATGAGAAAAGGCGAGCTCAGCACAATGAAGGTAACTGAAAAGGATTGAAAATTACATACAGCTAGCTGTGTAAGTTATTTGCAAGTGATTATTTCCAACCCACTTGACAGTTGAGCGAAGACGTAGAGACAAAATTAACAACTGGATTGTTCAGCTTTCCAAAACAATTCCAGACTGCACCATCGATTCCACTAAAACTGGACAGGTATGTGTCAGTTTTGTGAATAAAATTGTGCAGGAAGTTCTGGATTATATCTGATTTTGCTGTTGTGTGTGTTACAGAGTAAGGGTGGGATTCTATCAAAGGCCTGCGATTACATTCAAGAGCTGCGACAAAGTAACAGCCGGTTAGGAGATGAACTGAACAGCCTTGACAGGTTGAAGATGAATAACCAGCTGTTACGGCAAGAGGTATTTTACAGGTTGCACCAATAAGGGATAACTATTAACTAGATTAATTTAATTGAATCATTTAGGCTTATATAATAATTCACTTGCACTTTAGTCATTGTTTTGACCCTGGTTTTACTTGAATTAATTTAAACTCACATTTAAATCTCAAAATGAATATGGAAAAACCAATACCACCTGGAAAAGTTCTTAATTTTAGGCTATATACATCTCTGTTTTCCTGTCTGTCTTTATCACTTTCTTCATTTCTTTATTTCTCTCTATTGTATTGATCTCATTGATTGATTTGTTGTTTTGTCATGTTTTTTTTAAAGGTGGAAGATTGGAAATCTAAGAATCAGATTTTGAGGAGCCAGCTCCGGCAGCATGGCATAGTTGCAGCAGCGAGTGCAGATCCCCAATGAAGAGTTCAAAGGATTTTGGAGTTTTGGAAATTTAGATCGAAAAACATTCAGTGCAGGAGATTCAGTTTTCTGATGTTTTTAAACAACCTTGATCAATGCAGACTTACATAATGCAGTATTCAGCACACCGGTGATGATTCTCCATTGGGATCTTGCCTTATGTACATATTTTACTTTTATTTTTTGTGTCCCCCATACTTTCTTGTAATTTAGCATTAATTTTTTATGTATTTTCTGATGTTTTTAAGCAACCTTGATCAATGCAGGACTTGCATAATGCAGTATTCAGCACACCGGTGATGATTCTCCATTGGGATCTTGCCTTATGTACATATTTTACTTTTATTTTTTGTGTCCCCCATACTTTCTTGTAATTTAGCATTAATTTTTTATGTACCAGGACAGGTCAGAGAAATGTGTTTATTTTGTACTGTTACTTCTAAACTTTGTGGAAATTATTAATGTTAAATCTTTGTGTTATGAATGCATTTTCATATATTTCATACTTTTCAGGTTCAGGTTTTTCAACTTAATTTGTCTGAATAATGAGCATGTCAAATAACTGCCTGTTAATTGACTATTCACAAAATGGTCGTAGCAGATTTCACTATGCAGAGTACTGAAATAAATAGCACATTTCCCCACTACGCTATTCTTCTAAATTGTGGTCTAAGAATGTTTTGTTGTAACATCTCCGCTTTTTCAGTTGCCAAATATTTAGTATTTAACAGAAATAGACAAGCTATCTCCCATTCCTGGGGATATTCTTGTCTATTTTTGTTTAATACCAAATATTTGGAAGGTTCAAGATTGACAAAAATCAAGGTTCATGCAGAACTGCAGCCTGCCAGGACCTGCCTTTAATATTAGACCTTCCTCTATCAGCATGAACATTTGGGCAAGCCATTTTAACATTACTACAATAGAGAGTAGTGTTTTTGTCAGTTTTACTAGTAACTATTTATCAGATACCAGAATGTATTTATGACATTAGTATTTATTCCAATGGCGGCTATTGTATTTGTACGTATTCATCATGTACTAGTACTTATTCCTTTGCTACTAGTTACTATCCCAATAATGACCATTGACTATTCCATTGTAACTGCTTACAAATTTTACCATTGAAATCTACGGGGATCTGTGGTTCACAGTTCCAATATTCACTTCTAATTAATATGCCGTTTACTTGAACTTTTCCAGTTGTTTCAGGTACATATTCCGATTTTATTCATTACTATTATCGCTTGCAGGTATCCTAGTACTAATTCAGCAGACACAATGTATTAGATACCAGTGTGTATTTCAGTTGATTCATAGAAAGCAGCCATCTGACTAGTCATTAAAAGTAATCATAATGGGTGAAATATGAACTATTACTATTTTGAAAAATTTTTTTTCTATTAAATACTATCTAACTAATGATATAGTAGTCACTATTAGATTACTTTCTAGTAATTCAAAAAAAATAACACTCGTATCCACCTTTTTCTTCAACGCGGAAGTAAGCCTATGGGTGAGACTTCCGGTTCATTAGCCGCTATAGGTAAATAACGAGGAGAATAACAACGTGCAGTAAACGGTAAAACTGTTTGCACTACAAACCAGTGTGTTCATAATTTCAGATAATACATTAAAATAATATGATAAGACACACCAACTTTCAATAGCAAGCAGCAAAACGAACTGTTTTGCTCAGCTAAAAATAGCTGGACGGAGTGGACCAGACCCATATAATTTACAAATGGCCGCGCCCATTTTTACGACAAGAAAAAGGTGGATAGAAACAAATACGAGCTCGTTTGATGAAAATGTACTCACCCTTAGGCCATCCATGATCTTGTTTCTTTATTGGAACGGATTTGGAGAAACTTAACATTTAATCACTTGCTCACCAATTGATCCTCTGCAGTGAATGGATGCTGTAAGAATGCGAGTCCAAAAAGCTGATAAAAGCATCACGATAAGTAATCCACACAATTCCAGTCTATCAATTAACGCCTAATAAAGTGAAAAGATGTGTGTTTTTAAGATACAAATCCATCATTAATACATTTTAGTTACTTCTGGCCATACGAGTCTATAATCCATAGTAATGTGTGAAAAAGTCCATCCTCTCTTGTCCTCTCATATCAAAATCCACTAACGTGTTTTGTTTAGAGCTGTTTTGAACTGTTTTCGCTTGTGAACGGTGCTTGATCTAACTGGAGAAATCAATTTTATAGATTAGAGCCTCTATTAAAACCCATATTTTAGCTGGAAGCAGTGATTTGAGATGTGGGTTGAACATTGTGATGATGGATTTGTTTATTACAAACAAGCAGCTGGAGCCGTGTGGATTACTCATGGGTTATTGTGATCATTGTGGTGTTTTTATCAGCTGTTTGGACTCTCATTCTGACGGCACCCATTCACTTAAGAGGATCCATTGTTGAGCAAGTGATGTAATGCACAATTTCTCCAAATCTGTTCTGATGAAGAAACAAACTCATCGACATCTTGGATGGCCTGTGGGTGAGTACATTTTAAGGAAATTTTTATTTTTGGGTTTATTATTCCTTTAAATCTTAAATTGGAATGGCTGTTTTTAGATGTGAATTCACATGTTGCATTTACAGATCGCAGGAGACATGCTTTGTGCTGATCAGAACTTTGATATTGCACAAGTCATTCGCTTTTTCAGATCTAAGGTAAGAGAGACTCATCCTATTGATTGTGTTGTTACAAGTGAGATGTCATACACCGTGACCCAACCAGGTTCATACTGATTTGTACTTTCCCGCTTACCCAGTAATTACCGCATTTATGCTCGTACTGCACACGCACAACTGTATCTACTCTCACTCATCACTATTTTATCTATGTTTCCACTCATTTACCTTGTTGAAATAATTGATGTAATTCCTACTCAATTGTAATTCTCATTACCTATTTAATACTTCAGCCTGGAGAACTTGCTATATATTATGAGCTGGAGTCAGGAGAGAAGAGCTACACCAGAGGAATTGTTGAAGTTTGTCCAAACACCCATCGGTGAGACATGATGACGCATTGTTGTGGTTTTCATGGAAGAAGTACCCTCTGATATGATATTATAAAAATAATAAAGCTTAGCAGATTATTTATAATTTTTGCACTTGGCTATTTTCATGCACTCTGAATAGCAGGGTTTATTGCTTTGTTGTCCATTCATTTTGTCATAAAATGGAAATATGGAAATCTTTACATTATCATAAATCACAATAACCAAGCAATAAACTTTTTTTATAATTTTGGGTGCCATGGCAGTTTTTTTGCACTCTAAATAACTTAGTTTAGTCAGTTCAGTTTGTCATAGAATGGAAATATGTTTTTGGCATTATAAATTGCATGTAGACAGATACTGAAAATAGACAGCATATGTAAATTGTTGTCATTTAAAATTCAAAGTGACAAGTAAATAGAACTTTCTTTTCAAAGTTTAAGCCAGGTGTGTCCTATTCTGGTCCTGGAGGGCCAAGATCCTGCAGAGTTTAGCTCCATCTTACCTGCTTGGAAAATTCTAGTAATTCTGAAGACCTTGGTTACTTTGGTTCAGGTGTGTTTAATTGGGTTTGGAGCTCAATTCTGCAGGACAGTGGCCCTCCAGGAGAAGTAATGGACACCTGGTTTAAGCATTCACCACAATCCTCTGAACCTCTGCTGACAACAGGGTCATGCGATTCTTTGAGAAGCCTCAGGAGGGAGTCACTGCTTCTCGTCTGGCCAGTGTGGTTTTCTACTGCCTACGCAAAGAGTCCTTACTGAACATTTCTGAATTCCTCATTCAACACCCTGATGTTAATGATAGAACTTTTGGCATGTTTTGGGTCAGTGTTTAACTTATCTTTGAATTTAAAAAAGTAAAGCATCAAGACTTTATTTTGTGTGACTTGAAATGTTTAATGGTTGTAGGAATGGCTTATAAATGAGGAGAAAGTTCCTGTTTATGGGATGAAGTTACCAACAGGATTTCAACTAATTGGACAAGTGGTGGGTACAAATGTAGCATTATTTCGGGTTAATGCTTTATATTTATATGACTTTATACGATATATTTGTGACATGTAAGTTTGGGAGTCTGTAAGATCTTTTAATATGTTTTTGAAAGAAGTCTCTTATGCTCACCAAGGCTGCATTTATTTGATCAAAAGTCTTCATTTGACTCCAGTCTTCAGTATCACATGATCGATCCTTCTGAAATCATTCTAATATGCTGATTTGGTGCTCAAGAAACATGTATTATCATCAGTGTTGAAAGCAGTTGTGCTGCTTAATAAATTTATTGAAAATGTGATGCATTTTTTTTGTCAGGATTCTTTGATGAATAGAAAGTTCAAAAGAACAGCATTCATTTGAAATACAAAACTTTTGTAACATTATAAATAACTCACTTTTCATTTAATGCATCCTTGCTGAATGCAAGCATCAATTTAAAATCAAATGTGTGAATGTTAGTGTGTACTACATTATTCTAAACATAAATGTTGTATTAATGCATGTTGAGCATTTTAACATCTGTTATTACAGGGTCTGTCTGATTACACAAAATGGCTCGCACACTATTCTTCAAAGCAGCAGCTGTCCCCATCGAAACCCATTACATGCCGCTCATTTGCCAGGTCAGGCAGTACACATTGGCTAGTATCCACAAATGCCTACTTTTCATTGTATACATAGGTCTGTGTGTTGACTCACAGGGTTGGACTCATGGGGAACCCCTCTGATGGTTTCAATGGGAAAACTATTGCTATGAGCATCGCTAACTTCTGGGCTGAGGTCACGCTTATGGAGAGCCAGACTCTGGTAAATAAGAACAGATTGAGATAAGACATCAAGGACACGAGGAAATCACTGTTCTTCACTCATCTCTTTCATTTTTCAAGGTTCTTCTACCTCATCCTCTGAATGACCCCACGGAGTTCGGAAGCTTGCAGGATCTTTTTCGGATCAGCCGGAAAGAAGGGTTTGTCCAATCATGAAGTATTTGTCTCTGATTTTTATTGCTTTGCTTCGCTAAACCATCTGACTTGCTTTAGTAGAACAGAAAAGGAGATGGTTTTCAGAATGTTTGAAAAACCAATTATTGTAATTAATATTATTCATTTAATTATCTTCCAGCTATTTGGGAGGTCTGAGACTTCTACAAGCCACCTGTAAAAAGTTTTATCAGTTCTGCTCTGAACAAGGGTGAGATGTTGCAATCTAATTGTAAACATAAGTCGGCATGAAATTAAAATTCACCATTTTCTATTAAGACACTGACTTCTGTGTCTTTTTTGCCTCTTTTATACTGACAGCATTGCTCTGTCCAAGCAGAACTTTACACTCAAGTATGACACAAACATTCCTCGGCAAGTGGTAAGATTTATTATTAATATAATTTGCAGTTGTTTATCTAAAGTTTATTTTGATGGAATAACTGTACTACATTTCTTTTGGCTTTTAGGGTTTAGCTGGCAGTAGGTGAGTTGAACATTTGACTACAAACCTAAATGAACATTAACAGCCAGTTTCTCCCAAGCTCATTCATTGGCTTTTTGATTTACGGTCTAACACAGGGGTGTCAAACTCAATCCCTGGAGGGCCGGAGCCCTGCAGAGTTTTATTCCAACACAGAAACCATGTAGTTTTCAAATAAGCCTGAAGGACTTGATTAGTCGGATCAGGTGTGTTTAATTAGGGTTGGGCTCCGGCCCTCCAGGAATTGAGTTTGACACCCCTGGTGTAACATAATGCATGATATTATTCAAGTTTCAGTATACTTGGTGTTTGATCTTGGAAGTGGGTGTTTGATTTAAAACACTTTTCAAATTTTAATACTGTAACATCAAATTTTAGGATCAAATTTTAATACTGTAACATTATCATTTGGGTGTTTTCTGTGTAGTGCGATTGTGTCTGCCACCTTGAAGTGCCTGATGAAGTTTTACAACATCACAGACAACGTATGTTCAGCATTCGCCAATCAGTGGATCAATTTAGAACTTCTTTTTTAAATAGAAATAAACTATTATCTTACATACATTTTATGCTGGGACAGGATCTTCCTAAACCAATCAGAGCCAACTTTATCCTCAACGTAGAGACTGATGAGCTGTTCATCACAGCTGGTCTACAGGATCGGGTTGTGCAGGTATGTATATTCATATTAATTTGGCTTATCTGACTTGCACTGTGTGGAACATGATTGTCTCTGTATTAACTTTCTAATAGGTTTATGAAGGCTTGGTTTACATGGACTTCAACAAACAGCTGATGGATGAGCGGGGTTATGGTACTGTTTTTGAACCTAAATATGATTCTGGGTAATATAAATAACATTTTTCATTGTATATACACCTTGGATCATTTAAAAGTGTGGGGTTGGTAAGATTTGTGTATGTTTTTGAAAGAAGTCTTTTTGGGCTCAACTGGGATGCATTTATTTAATAATTAAAAAAATTATAATATTGTGAATAAGTAACTTTGTGAAATATATTGTTCTAATTTAAAATAAGTGTTTTCTATTTTAATATATTTTAAAATGTAATTTATTCCTGTGATGCAAAGTGGTGCTTAAAAAACATTTATTATTATTAGCAATATTGCACATTATACATATAATATTTTTGTGTCCTAGTGTATAAATCTTTATTATGTTTTACCACTAGGTGGAGATGAAGAGGGCTTTCCAAGAGGCAGGATGTGTGTTTTGTTTTATTGTGCCTTATGACCCATCAGTGCAGGGCCAAAACTGATCAATCAGTGAAAAGGTTTTATTGTTTGTTTGCCAAAAAGCTGTGTTATAAAGACTCCACAAGAGGAACATTCCTTAAAGTGATAGTTCAGCCAAAAATGACAATCCTGTCATCAGTTACTCATCATCATGTCATTCCAAACATGTATGATTTTCTTTGTTCTGTGGAACATAAAAGAAGATATTGTTACTATGTTTTTGTCCATACAATGAAAAATCAATAGTAGCCAATTTGTTTGATTACTAACATTCTCCACACTATTTTCTTTTGTGTTCCATAGAAGAAAAGTAAATCATAGAGAGGTTTGGAATGACCTGAGGGTAAGTAAATGATGACAGATTTTCATTTTTGGGAGAACTATTCCTTTTAAGGTTGACTTAAGTCTTGAGCTTGAGTTTAAATGAAGTCGTCACTGTTTTCCTATTTCAGATGAATATATCACAGGTCACTGTTTAGCAGAGGGTGGGGCTCCAATTGTTGTAGGTTTTGGATAGAAATGAGAAACAGTTGACCTTGCAGTGGTAGTCTTTCACAACCATCCTGTTCTTGTGTCGTAAAGACATTTTTGTGCAGAGCCAAAAGTGTTTATTCCAGTAGACATGATTGTGAATGGAAGGTGTTATTCAATTAAATCTATATATTATTATTATTATTATAGTCAACACTACCAAGTAATTTCAACAGTTCTATCGTATGTGAATGAATCAAATAAATCCTTTGACTCACTTTACATTTGCATTGAAATAACTAAGCAATTGTAAATGCATGCAGTTATTTTGTTCACTTGTTATTGCATGTCATGTGTGACAGTAATAGGTAAATGTCACCATTCTTAGACTTTTAGGTAAATTAGGCTAATTAAAGCGAGTTAGTGTCAAGCATGACAAGTGAAACTGCTACTGCTAGTTATCAGTGTTTGACACGCATATGTCTTTGGCTGTGTCTCTAAACCTCATGAACTGCCTACTTAGCATTTGTGGGCATACAGGCGCGTTGCTCAAATGTGCAGCCGTGTTCTTACTTGAAACCCACCTATGATGTCCAAAATGTTGTTTAGTATGAAGGCAGCTCGATAGGTTTGTGAAACACAGCCATTATCTGTAGCTCGTTAATCTACTGTATACAAACATACACTGCCGCTGTCAGGAGGAGGGACGATTATGCTTGTAGTGTAAATCGCTAAATAAGCAGATGTGGATGTGTCGTCTTCGACTATCGTCAGTAGCATCTGATGGGACTGAAGGATGGCAGCAAAGGAGGATCTTTACTCAAAGATTATTCCGCGCAGACTGAGACAGAACAGTTGCGCGTCTGTCAAACATGGATCCAGTCTGGACGTGCTGCTTTCGATGGGATTTCCTCAGCAGAGAGCGTAAGTGCCATATTGATCACAAATAATGGCGTTCTTCTTAAAATAGGCTATTCATTGTATATAAATAGCGAAAATGTTTCGTTCCTAAAGAGTTAATCCGTAGGGTGTCTCAACACATTATTGAACCTAATTAAATTGTCATTGAGTGGAACTACTTTAATTTTAAGTCGGTATAAAGTCACGAAACTGAAAACGGGTTTTCTGCACTGCAAATAGTTTCTAGTATGTGGTGTGTATGTGTATGTATGTGTGTATATATATATATATATGAGCAAATAAAATGATCTAAAATACAAAAAATTAACAAAATATGAAAAACGATATACATTCTCATTTTTTCCTGTTACTGTATTTGTCAGATATTTTGTAATATTAATATAAAGATAAATAAAATGTATGTAAAGGCACTTATGCTTTTGTATTAACTAGCATGTGTCAAGTGTAGTTATGTAGTCATAGGAGTTATTAATATGCTTTTCCTCTGTCTCCTTTATGGATGTATTGACCCACATAACGACACTGAACTGCCCTGATTTCCTGTGAAAGACTTTCAGAGTATTTTCTACTGTATTTTCATTTTTAATAATTACATTACATAAGGCACTAAAAATAAAGAAATTACTATAATTAGTTAATTGTCCATTACTGGAATTATCACAACCAATATTATGTTTATTTTGATACCCAATTTGTAAGATAATTTTTCATCGTTTTCACTACTTGTTTTTTTTTTTTACATTTTTGCTTTGGGCCACCGAAGAAGTGCCTCTTTCTACATATCACATTCTTCTTTGTTACATTAACGTCATGTGTTGTTACAGTAGAGCAATCAGAGCTTTCAGATTTGTCAGTTGCCCTGATGTCAGGGGTGCCATGAACAGTTGGCCTCCTTTATTCTACTGTATTTTCATTTTTAATAATTACATTACATAAAGAAATTACTATAATTAGTTAATTGTCCATTACTGGAATTATCACAACCAATATTATGTTTATTTTGATACCCAGTTTGTAAGATCATTTTTCATCGTTTTCACTACTTGTTTTTTTTATTTTATTTTTTTACATTTTTGCTTTGGGCCACCGAAGAAGTGCCTCTTTCTACATATCACATTCTTCTTTGTTACATTAACGTCATGTGTTGTTACAGTAGAGCAAGTTCACTTTCACTAATCATTTCTATAATTTGCAGATTGTAATTTTACTTTACTACACTATTAATGGTTAATATGTTTGTATATAGAAGATAACATTTAATAATAAAAAAAAAAAATCCAAAGTTTGGGGGGCCCCCCCATGCATGCAGATGGGCCCATATGCCTGGCATACTCTGCACTCCCCATATTGGCGCTCCTACCTGACTGAATCCGATCCATTCAATGCAACAAGATGGTAAATGTGTCCTGTAACATGTGAGGAGGAACATCTGTGCTCATTACAGCATGAATGATTTGTAAGTCACAAGGTGTTTTTATTTTTTCCATTCTTATTTTGGCACATAAATGAGAAAACCCAAGACTATGCAGCTGTTCAGAATGAAAGCACATGTAGTTGATGTGCACTTAGTCTTGTGTGGGAAGGATCTTTTTATTTTTATTTTTTATTTTTTGGGTCCTGGTGTTTACTCGTTTGGTCCCGTTACATTTGGAACTGATCACAAGGATATTTTGCAGAGGACTTTTTTTTTTTTTTGAAGATTGATGAAAACATCCTTTGTTTACCCTCATGCTGTTCCAAACATGTAGGACTTTCTTTCTTCAATGGAAAACACAATTAGAATTATTATTATTATTTTAAAATAAAATCACTCTTTTCATAATGAAATTGAACAAGGATTGGAAAAGTCAAGCTTCAAAATGATTTTAAAAAAAAAAGCGCCATAAAAATAGTCAATCTGAATTTATGTGAGAACTATATTGAAATGTAAGTCATTATTAACCAATCAGTAGAATTATTCTGATCAGTATCATTTGGTTCATTAGAATCATTCTGATCAGTAGAATTATTCCATTTAGTACCATTTTGATAATTTGAATCATTATGATTCCAATCATTCAGATCAGTAGAATCACTCAAATGTGTAGAATAATTCTGATCAGTAGAATCATTCAAATCAGTATCACTTAGATCAGTAGAATAATTTAGATCATATCTTTCCTATCAGGAGTTTCACTTCAATCCATAGAATCATAGGGAAGTCGAAGATCATTCTGATCAGTAGAATCATTCAGACTAGTTTTTGTGAACTGTTTAACAGATGAATTTGAAAAGATTTGATTCACAAGTATGATTCATTCACAAATTGAGCATCCCAACTTCTCTCATGAACTCAAGTTCAGGGCAGGTCAAGTTCAAGAGTCATTTGGACCACTTTTACGATAATTTTATGGTGAATTTTTTCAATTTGGAGCTTGACCGCTCTAGTCCCCTTACTTTCATTACATTAACAATTTATAGATATTCTTTAAAGGGGTCATATGATGCTATTTTAAAGATCATTATTTTGTGTAACAGAATATGCTGACATGCTTTAATGTTCAAAAAACATATTTCAAATACTGTACATTATTGTAGGTCCTCTATGCACCGCCTCTCTCAAACGCGTCGTTTTCTACAAAGCCCCTCCTTCCGACAAGCGCAGTCTGCTCTGATTGGCCAGCTGACCCAGTGCATTCTGATTGGCCAAACACCACACGCACTCGTCGGAAATGTAACACCCCTTACCATAATCGCGAGCTTCAGCTTTCAACATAAATGTAAAGACAGTACATAATGTCCTTAGTTTTACCATCAGTTCAAGCCCGAAAGGGGAACAGAGACCACACCGTGGTAGTTTTACCGATGGTAGTTTTTCCATCAGTTCAAGCCCGAAAGGGGAACAGTGACAGACACCGTGGTGATGCTCGTATGTATTTGCAGTACATAAACCGCGATTAAGAAAGCTGACTCCACTGTGATGTGACCCTGTCTCTCTCTCTCACACACACACTACTACAGATACTCTACACCGCACAAAAAAAAAAAGCAAATACTTAAACTATTAAGAAAACATACTTACAGTAGCTGATTCAGAATAAGCGCCAGATTGTCATTGCAAAGTCGGAATTGACCCATTTGTTTTTAGAAATAGCCTTTGCACAGCCAGTCTGGTAGGCTACTCTCCTAGGTTCACAAAACTGTCGTCCATAAAATGCGTTGCACAGATTCGAACATCTGGGTTGTGCTGTATGTTGTAAATAAATCTTAACCAGTGGTGGAAAGAGTACTGAAAAAATATACTCAAGTAAAAGTACCATTACCCTCCAAAAAATGTAGTGTGAGTAGAGTAAAAGTACTTGTCCAAAAACTACTTGAGTAAGAGTAAAAGAGTAGCCTGTTTAAAAGTACTCATAAGTATTGAGTAGTGAGTATTGAACTGTGGATTCTACCCCCTCATAATAAACGCTGTACACCACAATTGATACATTTTAAAAACATTGTACATTCTGTAATTCACATTATCTTCTTTGTCATAAAGAATGAAGAATATCTATCATCCAGCAGTTTTAATTTTGACTGCCAACTCTTTAAAATACATCAAAACAGCTCGGAAAACAGGTATTCAGTTGAAGAAAATATGAAAGTTATTCTCAGTACAATCATCCCCATTTAAATCATAAAAGTTTGAAAAAATAGATTTAAAATCATGTGTAAGGCCACTGAGACAGCATGCTGTTGTTGCACATAAAATATTAATGTTTAGAACAGTGCAAATACAAACACCATTAGAAACTCTTAGTTCAGCATCACACACAATGATATGGGTTCAAATTTCTCTCCAAAACGGTGCCAGTTTTAGCGTTTTGCAATGAAGAAATAAAAATAACTTGATCATTTGTTACAATTTTAACAATTTTTACAATTTTGCCATACCTTTTACACATTTACTCGAATTGTTATGCTGATAATACAATTTGTAAGGGAAAAATGCATTAAATAGCGAGGTATTTCTGGAGAAACTTTTTCAAAGGAAAACACACACACACACACACACACACACACACACACACGCATGTCTCTTTGCTGAGCCACGGCGGTCTCGGTGAATCAGCAGCATCCACAACTGAATGGAACAAAAAGTGTTGAACTTGAAAATTGTTTATGCGCGAGTGAACTTGCTAAATGAAGGCGGATTGTATAAAATGGATTTAAAAAACTGTTTATTAATGAGCTGCAGTTTTATTACATCACACGCTGGCACAGATGCAGTATATTAACGCCACGGATCATCAATAAGGTGCAGATTTGGTCCTCAATTTGTGTTTCCAACACACTTTTTCACAGCGCGCATCACGCTCTCAAACTCATCAAAAGTCAACAAGTTCAACAAGCAATAACAACGACTTATCCAAGTGCCTGCTGCAGAGCGCACACGAGAGAGAGACGAGGCAGCGCAGAGTGGGAATTTATCGAATGTGGCACTTGCGGGAGTTAACACTGTAAGCAATACACGCAACCTCACACCAAATTTCAGGCCGTGTAGATAGGCAAGCATATATACAAATCATTTAGTAAGCAGAAATCCGAAATTTACCTTAACATATTAAGTTAGAGGAAGATGCTACTGAATTGATTCTTGAAGAATGCACTTCCAGCAGTCATGATAAACAGTTGGCGGTTAAAGTTTTCTATGCACAACTTGATTTGACGAAAGTCACGAGACCTATTACTCTCTATCCAATCACGTTGATGGATAAAAATAAAATTAAAATAAGCATGTAACGACCACAAACGGAGGAAAATAGCGGAGTAAAAGTACCGATACATCACTTAAAATGTACTCAAGTAAAAGTACACAATTTTTAAACTACTCAAAAAAGTACAATTACTGATAAAAACTGCTTAATTACTGTAACGTGAGTATTTGTAATTCGTTACTTCACACCCCTGATCTTAACCAATGATTCCTCATTGCATCTACTTCCGGAAGGCCAACTAAAGTGCTTTTGCTTTCACACAGAAACACACAGCGTCTCCCTGACATGGCTGCATCAACACTACTGCGGTTCCTGAAACAACTCCTTCTTTCTTTGCATGAGCATTTGGGCGGCATTACGCAAATATTTCCACATCGTGACATAGAAATGAGGCGATTTAGCCCGGTCTGGATCAGCCTTCTCTTTCAGATAGAATAAATCCTTTTGTGGGAGACTTTGAGCTTTGTAACTCTGCAGATCTTATACATGCACAAATAGCTACATAACACACTAAAGAAAAGGAAAAATAGAAATAGCATCATATGACCCCTTTAAAATGTCCTCTTTGTGTTCACAGTAGAAAAAGTCATACCGGTTTGGCGCAACATGAGGTGAGTAAGCAATGGCAGAATTTTAATTCTTGGGTGAACCGTTAAGTCTGGATACACTACTCAGTTCTTCTCGTTATTCTGTTGCTCATCCGTATATCACTGTTACTGTCTTGTCATAAGGTAGCATTTACCAGTAGTCAGTCTGCGCATATAATAACGCCGCATCACTGTGGTTTTGTCTCACGGTCATGCTGTGTAAATGTCATCAACTTCCTTCCTGAAATATGACACGCAACGCAGGAGATGAGATAGAGACCATGACCTTCCAGTGCATAAATACAGAGAGATCCTGATCATCTTCCATATTAAAAGGCCACATTATGTCCCTCACAGCCTGTGAGGATCCATTTCATGGTTCTGATGTGATGTTCTGTGTGAACAAGTGGGCCGTCAGTTTGGCCACACATTTGCCGACAGGCCTGCAGGTGTTGGCTGGCCATATTTTGGGATGGACAGCTGTGCGCTCTTCCCTCCGTTGGTCTCCTGTGTGGCAGCGATGGCAGCTGGTACTTGTGAGCCTTGGTGCTTGTGGGATAGCCTCTGTTTTTTGCTCTTGCTGGGCGTCAGTGAGATCAATTGTATCTTTTTCTTCTTCCTCTTTGGCTCAGCTCCCTCAGTGGCTGCATGGGATAAAGGAAACAGATGTAGGCCAGCACGCGAGCATCAATAGAGAGCAAACCTCTCACAGACACAGGCACAAGATTGGGATCCACAAAGGCAGTTGTTATAAGTCATCCTACTCTTCCACTCCTCCACTGTTTATAAGGGACCTGTATCAGTGTGTGTTCTCTCATTTGTGAGTCCACCATCTGTGACAGTTGTGTGGTTGCCAGAATGAGGGCTGTGTGTCCTTCCACCCTCCTGCTCAGACTCAAGCTCTGGAAGACACACAAGGATACAGCTCCACCCTTTGCTATGTTGGATATTGTTTTGGAAAAACTAAATTGGAGTTTTAGGGACAGGATTATTGATTTTGTCTGCATTTATTTGATAAAAAAAAACAGTAATATTGTGAAATATTATTAAATTTGAAAATAACTGTTTTCTTTTTTTAATCTATTTTAAAATGTAATTTATTCCTGTGATGACAAAGCTGAATTTTCAGCATCATTACTCCAGTCTTCAGTGTCATATGATCCTTCAGAAATTATTCTAATATGCTGATTTGTCTGATATGCTGTGACATTTTTGTGGAAACTGTGATACTTTTTTTTCAGGATTCTTTGATGAATAGAAAGCTCAGAATAACAGCATTTATTTGAAATATAAATCTTTTAAAACATTATAAATGTCTTTACTCTCACTTTTGATTAATTTAATGCATCCTTGCTAAATAAAAGTATTAATTTCTTTAATAAAATCTTTTTAAATATGTTACTGTTTAGGTGTCCTTTATCATTTTAACAACCTTAATCTACTTCCATGAGTTGAGTGCAACAGACCTACGGCAGCAGTCAATCTTTTAAGATACACTGTAGACATTGGAACATCTGTCTGTAAAACTAGTTTTTGAAAGTGTTGTTTTGGATTGCAATGACTCTCTTGAGTGTCGTGGCAAAGAATCAGGCTAAACGGAAAGTCTGCAAACAGGAAACTAAGGGATGCAGAGGTCTGAGCTGTGGGATTTCCCCAAAGAGCCGAGTTAAAGGTGTGTTCATGCCTGTTTGGTCAGCTGGACGATTATGAAAAGACACTTTGTGGAGATTATCTGGAGTGATTTATAGAAAACGGTTATATGCATAATTAAATAAGGGCAAAAAAAGAGAACGGAATAAAATAGAATAATTTTAATTGTGTTATGACAGAAAAACTTAACCTGTAATGTTAATCTTGTTTGCAGGCTGTTGGTTGCTGTTGCAAGTCACGGTATGAATATCCACAAAATATTATCTCCTTTAGATCATTTATATGTCATATATAACAAATACAACACAAACGATGTTGCTGTTGTTAGTGAGCTGTGGCAGAGAAGCAGTAGTGCTAAATGGTCAAATTATTGATAATTATTATGAAATGCTTTTACAAATATAAAAACTAAATTTTCCCCTCTTCTCCATTTTACATCAACTACATTTTAGCTCAATACACTTGTGGATGTAGACGTGCAAATTCATTGAGCCAAATATAGGTGGAAGGCTTGCTGATCACAGCTTTCCATGTACAGTCATATTTGATTCATTATAGTATATTTCACCAGAATTTGTAAAGAATCACCCCACTGCACCTTTATCAAATTGTACATGAGTAATACAGGGTGAACTGGAAATAGCTTGTAAGACATAAAAATGCATCTAAGACGTGACAGGTTGTGAGTGTGGCATGTGTGGGTGGTTATTCCGTTTTTTTTTTTTTT
>NW_015505490.1:86361-136444 GCF_001515645.1 Sinocyclocheilus grahami
TCGAATATTCTGATTTGTCTGATATGCTGTGACATTTTTTTGGAAACTGTGATACTTTTTTTACAGGATTCTTTGATGAATAGAAAGCTCAGAATAACAGCATTTATTTGAAATATAAATCTTTTAAAACATTATAAATGTCTTTACTCTCACTTTTGATTAATTTAATGCATCCTTGCTAAATAAAAGTATTAATTTCTTTAATAAAATCTTTTTAAATATGTTACTGTTTAGGTGTCCTTTATCATTTTAACAACCTTAATCTACTTCCATGAGTTGAGTGCAACAGACCTACGGCAGCAGTCAATCTTTTAAGATACACTGTAGACATTGGAACATCTGTCTGTAAAACTAGTTTTTGAAAGTGTTGTTTTGGATTGCAATGACTCTCTTGAGTGTCGTGGCAAAGAATCAGGCTAAACGGAAAGTCTGCAAACAGGAAACTAAGGGATGCAGAGGTCTGAGCTGTGGGATTTCCCCAAAGAGCCGAGTTAAAGGTGTGTTCATGCCTGTTTGGTCAGCTGGACGATTATGAAAAGACACTTTGTGGAGATTATCTGGAGTGATTTATAGAAAACGGTTATATGCATAATTAAATAAGGGCAAAAAAAGAGAACGGAATAAAATAGAATAATTTTAATTGTGTTATGACAGAAAAACTTAACCTGTAATGTTAATCTTGTTTGCAGGCTGTTGGTTGCTGTTGCAAGTCACGGTATGAATATCCACAAAATATTATCTCCTTTAGATCATTTATATGTCATATATAACAAATACAACACAAACGATGTTGCTGTTGTTAGTGAGCTGTGGCAGAGAAGCAGTAGTGCTAAATGGTCAAATTATTGATAATTATTATGAAATGCTTTTACAAATATAAAAACTAAATTTTCCCCTCTTCTCCATTTTACATCAACTACATTTTAGCTCAATACACTTGTGGATGTAGACGTGCAAATTCATTGAGCCAAATATAGGTGGAAGGCTTGCTGATCACAGCTTTCCATGTACAGTCATATTTGATTCATTATAGTATATTTCACCAGAATTTGTAAAGAATCACCCCACTGCACCTTTATCAAATTGTACATGAGTAATACAGGGTGAACTGGAAATAGCTTGTAAGACATAAAAATGCATCTAAGACGTGACAGGTTGTGAGTGTGGCATGTGTGGGTGGTTATTCCGTTTTTTTTTTTTTTTATATCTTGATTTAAAATGCATATTTGCTTTTGTTGAAAGGAAAATATTACTTCAAGCATTACATTTTCACTATCACGCTTGGTATGCATGTTAAATATTCATGTTTTCAAGAGCTTTTTCCATTTAATGAGATAGAAATGAAGTTGTTCTGATACAGTAGTAGCAGATGACTTGATCTGGGCTGCTTTTACTATTAAAAAGTGCATATCTGTTCTGATAAAACATGTTAAATGCAAAAATAAAATGCATTTAACCATGCCAGTCTTATCATTATTATATTATATTATATATTTAAAATAACAACAACAATAACATCAAAAACTAAGGAGGACAGAGTGCTTTTCGTGTCTTTTTATTTGTTGTGAATGTCCATGATCCCAGTCAAACTCTGATATTTTGGCACAAATTCACCTGAAAATGTAGCTAATATGAATACAGTATTCAGGCCAGTGCTCATTCTTGTGGATGGTAACGCACACTTCTATATTATGTTAAAAGTATTATGCTATATTACGTTATTAAAAAAAATCCCATTCATCATATGTCATGTTAATAATTTGCATGTTGTCGAGCGATCAGCAATATTATAAATTTAAATGTTTGATTGTATTTTCATAATCTCTTTGTTAGACCATATATTTTTTAATATCTGGTCATTTATTTATGTTCAGATGCCACATGTTGACTGCTTTTAATTAATCCTCAGTAACTGATAATAATACATTTTATTCGCAATGCGCCTTTCTCATACTCAAAGCTGTAATAAATAATAATAAAATCTAATAAATATTTCCAATTGACAAATAATATTGCAAAAACATATCACACATTTTTGTTTTATTTCCTTAGACTTTGGAGAGACCTACTGTACTTTGAAACAAAAACTAAATTTGTTTGCTGGGCTGTGCTTTGTTTCAGAAAAAAATATTTTTTTAGCCATCACAGGGAAGTAACTCACAGTTTTTAACTCTCATTTGCCTTTCTTGCTATGCTGTCTATCATATCTGGTGAACCCTATTCTTGCTTCTGCTTTCTACAATGTTGTTAACTCAATTCTTTATTCTAAGAGATCAGGTTTACAGCAAACAAACATACAGACTGGCCGTGGCCTTTGGTGAACTATTTCCTGTTTGAAGTAGATGCAGAGCAGAGCTCAGGGGAAGTCCTGGTATACCCTGAGGTTTCGCTTCAGTGGTAATAGTTAAAAAGAAGCTATGTGAGGTCTTATGATGACCTGTTCACACAGTCTGAAACACTAATACACGCTACAATCCCATGTAACCACATTCATTGTCTAATTTGGTTGAGCTTTCAGAACAGAAACCATTTCACAAGGTTCAATGGGACAGGCATTTGGTCACACAAATGCTGTTCAATTGGTCAGCTTTTCTTCTAATTATATCAAGTTCCAGGCTTTCTGGAAATGGCAAACTAGGGTATTCTTTATCATACTTAAAATTTTCATAACTGAACGTCTTACAGGTTACAAATATTATCTTATTATTCATAAGGCTGTTAAATGAGGAGCATGTATTTTAGATGAGAACAAAACATTTATTATAGCACAAAATGTTTTTTTATATGAATATTGCAATATTGTTTAAAAGTAAAAATGTCAATTTAAATGTCTGCCATATCTAAAGACATGACAGGTTGCGAGCGTGGTGTGTGTGGGCGGTTAATCTTTTTTTTAATCTTGATTTAAATTTTTTAAAGAAAAATATTGCAATTATGCATATTGAAATATTGTTTAAAAGTAAAAATGTCAACTTAAATGTCTGCCTCATGAAACATCCTGGTTTATTAAGTCCATTGCAGTATTTAAACAGGGAGAAAATAAAAAAAGAGCCCTTGTTCTGGAGTCACTGTGTAGCCTAACTGGTAGGTCATGACCCAGAAATGGGTCACAGATTTGTTACTGTAATATTAAAAAAAAAAAAATCCGGTAATTTTTCATTCAGAAATTGCTAGTAAATTTCACACATAATTACAAAGAAATGGCAAGTAACATATTGAATTAAAGATACAATTTTGAAGTACAAAGACTGAAATGGTATTTTCTCGTAAAATGTTGGCCTACTCCAGTAATTTGTGTTTTATGTACAAATTTGAAAAGTCCAACTAACTATATTTTAGTGCATAGATTTATTAACTTTTAAAATTAAGATGATAAGCAATGCATAAATACATGATGCTGTTTTGTTCATAATTGTTTATGCAATTTACAAAATTATATTTGATTTAGATTAGTTAATTTAGACGTAATGCACGTTTTTTTATAGACAGTTATTTCCTTGCGTTGACATTACGTGCTGCATTATTTTGCTCATTGCGCCCTCCTGTGGCCTCGGGAGACAAGCCAAAAGTTTCCTTAAGACCTATATTTAATCTGCATATAAAACATTAGAAATTAGATATTTGTTTAATATTTATTGTATGTTTGACTGTTAAAACAAAAATGATTTGTTGTTTGTCTCAATAAATTGGGTCAATTTAAAAATACAGTGGTTAACATATGAAACATATCGTTGATACATTTTTTAGCTAAATCGCCCAGCCCTATGTTTATCTTCAAAAACCATTAACAAAACTATGCAAGATCAAAGAAAATATGACCCACTCTGCATTAAATACTGAATAATTTTCTATTTAGAGTTAATTCTAAAAATCTTTATGCTTTTTAAAGCAGTATTCTCACTTCAAGAAGCAACCGCAGTGTGTATGAGACACTGATGTGCGAGAGAAGTGTGAAGATCACCTCTCTCACGCAGCTTCTTCTCTGGCTCACATGTTAGAAATCATAAAAATATCATCTCATCTCATTTTACACACGTTTTCCACAGACTTCACAACATGGAGTCATAGTGTGAGCGCATAGTCTATTCGATAAAAAAATGACACACAGTCCATCAGACAATATTAGTGCACCTTGGCTCTTATGCGACCACTCATAGAATTCAAACATGTTGTCATCATATGCTCGCTCAGGCCTGCGTAGCACAACATGCTTAATGAACTTAAAATGCGTGCAGTGGTGTTCCATACAGTGGAAAAGCATTTTCTTAACATTAAATTTAACCATAAAAACTTGACTGGAATACCTTGAGTAGAAGAAACCAAGCTGAACTGAATCTGAAGTAAATTACTAGCTAGCTACTGTATCTACAGTGCATTATAGTTAACTCAAGATAATTTATGGTAACCATATTTATTTATTTATTTATTATATGTTCTCAAGATAAACACCCTTGTGAAAAAGAAGTGTGCTTAATTGTATTGAATGTGCACTTGTAGTGTACGTAAAAGTATATTTTTTAAAAACTGTACTGGCAGGTAATGTAATATTAATGAAATACAAGGCATCTTAAGTGTACTTAAAGAGAATACATTAATGCACGTATGTGCACTTTAAAAAAGTGCACATTCTAGTAATGTAAAATTAAAAGTTTTAATGAGTTTAAAGAAGTACACACTTATTTTGATGTGTTTGAATGACATACCAAAGTACACTGATTGTCAGTACATTGGACAGTGCACTTTAACCATATTTCAAAAACAATAGAATTATGAAATTATATATTTATATGTATTCATTCCCACCTAAGTGGGCCAAAAAAGCACTCAATAATTAAATATAATTAAATGCAATAAATAATTTCTTAAATCTTCTTCCAAAGCATGCTGGAAGCTAGAAATCCCCTGTATTGTTTCAGCAATGCTACACTAATGGCATGAAAATAAAAGTCCCTGTGTAAAATAATACATTTTAAATAAAGGCAAGGCACCAAAGTAAAGTCCAATTTTTTACAGCCTTTTTTTAATGTTCTATCTATATTCTTATATCATTTTTTGATTTTGGATGCAGAATGAATGATCCTCACTTGTAGCTGCTGGCAATTCTAAAATATGTTCTCTTTACAGATTGAAAGCTCTGGCATCAACTGGAGGCAGAAGTGTTCAGCTTGCATGTGACTGGTAAGCTTTCCTAAACCCTGCTTGAATTGACTCTTCTTGATGAATAGTACCACCCTCTAGTGGTTCATTTGAGGCAATCCAGATGTTCTATACATAAAACAATCAGAATTTCTTGTTAACATTTAAAATTACACAGGCTCTATTTTCTGGTTTAGCTGGGCTGTAGTGTTCATGATCATGTGCATGTGTCTATATAGGCTTTTCTCTCATTTGGATGACCCTTTCCTGAATGACCCTTTACCGAGAGAGTATGTGCTGTATCTGCGCCCCAGTGGGCCTTTACAAAACCAGCTTTCTCATTTCTGGCAGCAGTCTCGCTTGACTTGTGGAAAAAACAAAGCTCACAACATATTCCCACACATCACACTCTGCCAGTTCTTTATGGTGAGTCACAATTTCTGTTTTTAACTTGATGTCTTATTCTCATGTTGCTGAATTACATTTCTTTATTTTATGTATTTGTAGTGTCCAGACAATAAACTAGTGGCTCTGTGTGAAGCTCTGCAGTCTACAGTAAATCAGTGGAGAGGAATCTTCCCCAGCCCTCTGCCCCTGGAGCTCTACACCTCCACCAACTTCATAGGCCTCTTTGTGGAGGAGCAGGTGGCTGAGTCGCTGAAGAAGTTTGCGGCTGACTTTGCGGTGGAGGCTGCTGCTAAAGCTGGTGGGGAGGCGTGATCAGAGCATTTGTGACAGATGGTGCCTGCATAGTGCTCACGTTTTTTTTCTAATCAGCTCCATTACTCATCCTCATGTCATTCCAAACCCGTATGACTGACGTTCTTTCTTGGAACATAAATTAAGAAATTAAGCAGAATGTCCAAGCTGTTTTTGCAGCGGCGCCCGGGGAGCAGTTGGGGTTGCCTTGCTCAAGGGCACCTCAGTCGTGGTATTGAAGGTGGGAGAGAGCGCTGTACATTCACTCCCCCCACCTACAATCCCTGCCGGTACGAGACTCGAACCCACAACCTTTGGGTTACAAGTCTGACTTGCTAACCATTAGGCCAAAACCAGAACCCTCTGCTTTCAATGTATGGATAAGAGCAGCAAATATGTTCACTTTTTCTTTTTTTGATTTACTGAAAAACGAAAGACAATGACGTTGAGTAAATGGTGACAGAATTATTTTTTTTTGAGTGAACTGTCACTTTACATTTTTGTGTTTCAAAGATAAACTGTAAATTAAACATTCCGGATGTTTTATCTGTTTAAATCCTGTTCAAATGAAATGAACTGATTCTGATTCATTGATCAGAATGCTGTGTATTTGAATAGAAAATAAATTCAGAAAAATGCTCATAACTCTATTATTTCATAGATGTTCACTTGGAACCCCATAAAAAGCAGCTTCATTTGACTCTAGCCTATCACTTCCCAACCAATCATTATTCTTCCTTGGAAAAGTTGGCAAGAGGGATTGAGGTCAAGCTGGGTTGTGATTGGCTTTCTGCCCTCTTCTCACGAGACATACAATTTGCAAATCATGAGGTGAGGCCCATATTAAGCATTATTTGTTTAAAACCTAGTTTGACTAATTTTTTTTTCAGTTGAAATGATTTGCTAGTTCACATAAATGCACTTTAATGCAGACCTACCTCTGTTTCATTTGTCAGACTTTGCGAGTGATGTACCCCTACACTCCTCAGAATGACGATGAGCTGGAACTGGTACCAGGAGACTTTATCTTCTCATCTACAGTGGAGCAAGTGAGCACTAGTGAGGGCTGGGTGTATGGCACGTCTCTGGGTACAGGCATCTCTGGACTGCTGCCTGAGAACTATGTGAGCCCTGCTGATGAGTCTGACACATGGGTCTTCCATGGGTAAGTTCTCCAAATGATGTGCTGTAAGTTTGATCAGTTCTCAGCATCAGCGAGACTTGTCAGTATTGCTTGCACCTACTTAGGGTTCAAGGGAAAGTTCACCTAAAATGTACTCATCGGCTATATCTGAAATCTACTCTCTGAGTAGTACTTATTTTGAATAATTAATGTTTAGTATGAATTTAATTTGGATCTACTACATTTGGCATCGCCACTGTCATGTGATCTATAAGCCTCAGTTGCATCGCTTTACTGTCATTCACAAATCCTATCCTGTGGCCTCATGGGATAGTAAAGTGTCCACTGGATGCACACTTCAGAATTTTGCCAGAACTATTCGGTCATCCAGGAACTTTTCGCCTACTGTTCTCTGAATACTATCAATTCAGACACAATTTTTTTTTAACATACTGTTTTTTTGCCTGTTATATTGTCATTCATACACTTTATGACCTTTTTTCGTCCGTGGAAAACACACACAAAATAATAATAATGTGAAAAATATTTTGGTGTGTTTGTCCATACAGTGAAATTGAATGGGATCCAATGTTGTTTGGAGACCAGGGGTGAACTATCCCTTTAAGCATTTAAACAAACTTCAAATTAAAACTCCAAAATTAAAAGTAAATACCTAAAACATAAAAAAAACATTTAGAACAGTGTCCTGGCATTGTGGCTAACACCTAAAAATCACTAAAAATCTTTCCTTTATCATTGTAATCTCATTCTCACAGTCTGAATGAATGATAAATATCTTAAATGTTAAGAAAATGTTAAGTTTTGCAGTGCATTTATATCTACGCTCCTTAAACAGGTCACACTCCTTCTTTTGTACTTCCCCTTCGGAAAAGGGTTGCAAGGAGAGCAAATCACTGGATGGGCTGCTTAACATTCGATGCTTTGAAAACTCAAAGCTGGGAGAGTCTGCCATCTTGAGTGTTATTTGCCAACCTATGCAGGTGCCTATTACTATACATTACAGCAATGAAAGTAACATTTCCAACATTTTTCATTGTTGAGTTTGAGTTAGTTAGAAATAAATTTGGATTTGTGCAGATACTAATGATTTGAGTGATTTATTTTGTGCTGTTGATGATAGGTGCTCCGCTCCAACATTCTTTCTCGGACCCCTAAAAGGACCCTGTTTGTATGTCGGCATGGAGAAAGAATGGATGTTGTGTTTGGGAAACACTGGCTCTCACAGTGCACTGACTCTAAAGGTAATCTGAACAGACGGGTCATGGTGCCTCGCTCACACGATAGTTAGTTTGCAAGCTCAGTTTGTCTTCCTGTAGGCAGGTACGTGAGGAGTAACCTGAATATGCCTGCTGCACTACCTGCCTGGGGTGGAGCACACAGGGACTATGAAATGGACACTCCTATCACAGTGGTTGGAGCTACACAGGCTAAGATAGTGGGTATGTCTGCTCAGTACACTCTTAAAAATAAAGGTGCTTCACGATGCCATAGAATAACCTTTTTGTCTAAATGGTTCCATAAAGAACCTTTAACATCTGAAGAACCTTTCTGTTTGACAAAAGGTTCTTTGTGGCGAAAGAAGGTTCTTCAGATTATAAAAAGGTTAGAAAGAGATGGTTCTTTAAAGAACCTTTGACTAAATGGTTCTTTGTGGAACTAAAAATGGTTCTTCTATGGCATCGCTTGAAGAACCTTTTGAAGCACCTTTATTTTTAAGAGTGTATTATGATGTTCACATGAATTCACCAAGTGAATTGTCCCTCATGCTCTTTTTATGTCATCCGTCTGGTTTCCAGGTGAGGCTATGCTGGAAAATAATACCACTATTGATTTTGTGTACTGCTCACCCAGTCTCCGATGTGTCCAGACAGCTCATGAAATCCTCAGAGGTACGTACTGAAGTCAGGAATCTGTTGGCAGCAGTGGTCTACATGTCTACAGGAAAATTCCAATAGGAGCATGTAAATGTCTTTTAGACCAGGGCTTTTAAATCTTTTAGTTGCCATGGTGCCCAAAATATGACAATCACCTTGCAAGAGACTTAAAATATAAAAGGTAGCTATATAACATATATTATAAATTATTATTATTAATATATTATTATATATTATCATTTATAAATTATTATAAATTAATACATTATTTATAGATTATAAATACCCAATTTATATTGTGAAAAGTATAAAATATTATAAATACACAATTGTTCAGTCAGCATGAAAAAAAGAAACAATACTTTTAGACAGCAAGGATGCATTAAATTGATTAAAAGAAAATCAATTAAATACCTGTATAATTTTACAAAAAAATACTGTCAAAGATTTCTGAAAAAATTTATCATGGTTTCCACAAAAAAAACTGTTTTCATAATAACATTGGCAATAATAAAATGTTAAAATGTAATGTAAATTTAACCCCCTGGAGCCGTGTGGAGTACTTTTTAAGACGGATGGATGCACTATATTTTGCTTCAAAATCTCGACCACCATTCACTGCCATTATAAAGCTTGTAAGAGTCAGGACATTTTTTTATATAACTCCGATTGTATTCGTCTGAAAGAAGAAAGTACACTTAGTATGGCTTAAGTTACACTTTTACTTTTTTCTATCCACCAGTAGATTATTTTAACACCAGTAGATTTTAGAGAATGCTGAAATGAAGCTTGTATTAGACTTGAATATTCCAGAAAGTTCCATGCTGCTTCAGAAATGGCTGTTTTGCTACATCTTTATTGACATTTTCACTTTATTAGTCTACTTTACATTAAAATGCTCTGTGAACCCAATGCCATGCGCACATTTTCTAGGAATGCAGCAAGATGGCAGAATAAGCATTCGAGTGGAGCCTGGGCTTTTTGAGTGGACTAAATGGGTGACAGGAACATCTTTGCCTGCTTGGATACCCCCCACAGATCTTGCTGCGGCCAACCTTAATGTAGACACAACATACAGGTAACAAATGGAGGAATCGTATACACTGTAGGAGCTATTTACATTTCAAATTCTGTCCTGATCGACAGTTGCCTTTCCGCAGACCTCACATCCCGATTAGCAAACTAACTGTCTCGGAGGCGTATGACACGTACATTAGTCGCAGCCACCAGGTGACCAAAGACATTTTGGCGTACTGCAAAAATAAGGGTGAGTGATTTAAAAATACTGCTTTTAGTACTTGACCCTCACAGATCTTTACTAATACCCTCCTGTTTTTACATCAGGAAAAAATATTCTGTTTGTGGGACATGCTTCCACTTTGGAGGCCTGCACTCGCCAGATCCAGGGCCTTTCTCCTCAGAATCCCAAAGATTTTGTGCAAGTAGTCAGAAAGGTTAGTTTCATCCATTTTACTGTAAACATTTGATCTTTAAGCATGATGCTTTATGGGAGCCAATCTTTCCGTCCAGATTCCATACCTGGGTCTGTGTGCCTGTGAGGAGCAGGGGGACTCAGGGTTCTGGCAGCTAGTGGACCCACCAATTCTTCCTTTAACTCACGGGCCCAACCACAGCTTCAGCTGGAGAGAGACTCTACAGCAAGAATGACCTTATCTGCAGGGTCTGTTCACAAGAGACTGAAATGTTACCTCCACTGGAAGCACACAACCGAGAATATTTTTAAACAGATCTAATCTGTCACATCCAGATTTAAGTTATGCAAATAATATAAGGGATGTGGCAGAGTGTTTGCTTGCAGGTGGACAGAGGAGATGCACTGAATAATGAACATTTGTGGTAGTGTTTACTGAGCCTTTAAAAAGGCTTTCTCAGGGCATTGCCTTTCACTTTTAACAGGTCAAAATGCACAGTGGCATAATGCAGCACTTATCGTAAAGATTAAAGATCACTTCCTGCCATGCAAATACCGACAATTTTGCAATGAGATGTTAAAGAGCTTAGAGGCATTCATGTCTTAATCATTTCTCTTGCAAATGTAACTTGAATGCATAAAAAGTGTATTATTTGTTTTAGCATAGCTGAATGAATATCAAATGCATTTGTAATATCTTTACTTTAAAGCTGAAGTGTGTAATTATTAAAATAATATCATAATAAAATAAACAGACAGTCGGTATATTTGATATTCAGTATGGAGCAGGACTTGGTCCAGACCGAAACGGTGACTGGTTTGGACAACAACTTTCTGAGGAGACGGAGATATCAGACTTCATAATTTGTCATCTTAAAGTAGTGTGACCAGTGTCTGGGCATATGCCATAGCATCTCAAAATAGCATAGCATCATAAAAATATTTTTTTAAACTATCGATTGAGTTTCATATGTGAATACACAGCATAATTATTGAATGAAGCCTTAATGTACTGTAGTTTGACTAGATGAATTACAAAATCTCTCCGCATTTAGCAGTATATCTACAATCAGAGATAATTTAATATCACTTGCTTACTATTAAAAATTAGTATTTCAAGCATGTTCCATCATTTAAAATGACAACTGCTTATTTTTGTCAAATTCTTCGACTAATAATATATACTTGGAAAAGTCAGTATGTTTTTCAGCGTGCACTCAATATGCATCTGCTTTTGAACAGGTGCCATTCTTGTTTGAAATTATAAGTGACTTGTTTATTAGAACTTTCAGGAATGATATCCTGTAGAGATCCGTGAATGAATGGTTCTTATGAGTTGAATCGCTTGAACGCATAATTTGTATTGTATTCAACACATTGTTTAATGGAATTACAAGCTGCATTTATGTCCTAAATTACTGTTTTTATAAATGATGAATGGTCACAAAATTATCAATAACCCTTATTACTAAAGCCTAATTAAAACATTAAATTATTGGAATGAAATTGAGTTATAAGTTATTAGCAAATATTCCACACCTGGACGTCTAGAGCCACACGATGACGCAATTGAGTCATGGCGTAAGACTTCTTTTTATGAACTGGTTCTTTGGAACAAAATGTTTGAAAGAACCGATTTGCGGAAATGATTCGAACGAGTGACAGATGTAGTGTACCAGCTCAGTTCAGCGGCTGACTGACTGGAGCCTCATATGATAGCTAGCTGAGTGATTTCTTTGTTTAGTAGGCCTACTCATCTCTAGCATGGACAGTGGCCCCAAAAAATACAGCAGAGATATATCATCAAAAAAAGAGCTGAGAAATACCCCCTAATTGCAATAATTTATGCAAAAAATATTAAAGGGTGCAATAATGTTTATTAGGATTTTAAACAATAAATTTATTGTTTTTTGTGAAAACCCTTCATAAACAGAGTTGACCCTTTAAGTAACAGAATTGTAAAGTGACAGAATTGACAGAATTGTCTGATGGAATGTCAATTCTGTTACCGCATTGTCAGCATTGTTACTCTACCTTGGTAACACAGTTTGACAGTAACATAATTGACAGTTTTCTTAATTTTTTGCCAAAAACTCCAATGCTAAGAGCACATGGCACTAATTAAATCATGATTAAAAGACTTTTAAATAATACAGTGTGATCAATGAAAAAAAATCTGTTTTCCTTTTGATATTGTGGTAACGGATTTGACACTTTATAAAAGAACTCTTGGTGTAAGAATTTTTAGATTAAAATATTTTCTTAGAGAGAGCACATAGACTTTTCAGTGCTTTAGATCTTAACAGTGAGGGAAAGTGACATCATTTCCTGTATCTTACATAGTTGTGGGAAATAATTCCACTCATTTAAAGGCAAAATATGGTACAGTAGCAGAGTTGACGCTAGATTTATGGACACAAATTTTTATAAGAAAAAAGTTTTTTTTTGTTAATAATGTTGTAGAATTAGTGAAATGACTCTTTAGGGCTTTTATAAATAAAATGAATGAAATATTACAAAAAAAAGTATATAATAAAATTGATTACACAATGATACATGATGGAAAAATTGCACTGACTAATTCGAGCAACAATAAATCATGATTTTCAGCTATTTAATACACTTTTTGCAAAAAAGATTATATTATGGATTGTAACATCATGTAATTCATAAGAATTAGTAACACAGTATTAAAATAATAAAATATAACCATTTGAAAAAAGCAGAAAAAAAATAATGACTTCGGACACCAAATGTACCTGCAATTATAGAATCACTCATATATATATATATATATATATATATAGATACACAATATATCAACAAACAAACAAACAAACAAAATGTTCTTAAGGAGAAGGACATTAACTTGAATTTTAAAGACAAGAAAAGGAAAATGTATTTCTGTTTCATTCACACATCTATTATATGAGAGCCTATTATATAGGCTATAAAAAGTGTTCTTTGTTTTCATTTCAGATATCAAAAAAACTTTTTCAAAATGTCTAAATATCATAGGGAATTAAAAGAGCTGCAAATTGCAGCATACTACAGGGCTAATCTAGCTGACTGAAATCAAGTCCTCAGGAACTATTTATTTCCTGTAGGAGGCAATAGAGCTTCATACGGTGCAATGCAAGTACTGTAGCCGCGCCATTGCTTCATGCAGCAACAAGACCTGTGAATTTTCCACTTTTTGCTTGTTAAGCTCATTTAGTTCAAGGCCAGTTTTTAGACTCTTAACATGCACACAAAAGGTCCATTGTGGGGTTGTGCAGGTGTTTCTAGTTTATTAAGAAGAAAGCAGTAATGAAAATGTGCAGTTTCAGAGTATTTTCTTTTCAGAGTTTTTTTTCTTCAGTCTATGGTTTGCACAGATAACTTACCATAATAATTAATTTTAAGTAATTCTAAATATTTTATCATGCATAATTAAAAATAATATAAAATATCTTAAGTTTTCATATAGCAAAGGGGCCATCTGCCATCTGCTGTCTCTAATTCTTTCTGATTCATTATATTTTTGTATCAGAAAGAATATGCAAATACTTAAAGTGTGATAAATATAATTTATTTGCTTGTAGAACAAATGACCTGCACCGTAGCTGCTGCTGTTTGCATGAGGTTAGTAGCTTTATTAATGCACACAACTGGGAGAGATTAGGGTCTGACTTATTTACCATGATGAATTAAAATAGTCTATGCATTGTTTGTTGAGATTTATTAGCTGTTTTAAATGTGTCCTTTCTTTTTTTATTTGCAGATGAAGCACAGATAACCACATGCTATTCAGCATCAATGGGACGCATTGCAGAGTTAAGCCACATTCTTCTTGTTTGTTTTCACTTCGTAAAGTCATCGGGTCAGTGTAGTGGCTTGCCTGTCAATGCTGCTGTGTTATGGAAAGGCGTGACCCAAGAAAGGCAGTAAATGTACCACCTTTGTTCTTGATATAGTTTTTATGTACGGACAATGTGAGCTGTTTGTCTGACTGAAGTGGTGATTAAAGCTGACAAATAGGGCCAGGGCTAAGAGCCACTGGCTGAATCCACGGTAGGTTCTCTTAAAGCTTAATTGGCATTATTTTGGCCTTGAAGGGTCACAGACTTAAACCTTTTATTGTGGTCACTGTAATGACAGTCTTCCTCCCCCACTTCTGCACTTCCCTGCACCGTTTTGTTCTTACCCAGTCAGACAACCACCTTCACCTCAGCACGAGTGCTCTTTTTACCTCCTTTTTTTCCCCCCATAACCTTTGACCTTATGGACCGATCTGCCATCATCTGGAGCAGTCCTCCCCGATTTAATTTTCTCTTTTTTAGTCACACCCGCCAAACTAATCTGGCAATTTGTTTATGGAAAACATTGGAGGTTTTGTGTAAACACCTTTGAAATCATATTACCTAATTAATTCAGTTTTATAATGAACTTGTCTTAAACTGAATAAACCATTTAAGATGCCCTTTCTGGAATCCTCCAGATTCTTTCTAAATTATAAAGGTTGCTGTGTATTTTAAGACTCATACTGTGTGAGAAACAGCAAATATGATATTATAAAGACAATGTGATGGTTAAAAATAAAAAATGAAATAATTGGCATTTATCTTTGTACTAAAGTTAAAAAAATAATTATTTTTAATTCAATTCAGATTTATTTGTATAGCAAATTTTACAATAAATCCAAAGCAGCTTTAAAGAAAATATTGAAATACTAGGGTTAAAATAAAGGGTTAAAGTTGTGAGGAGAAACTTTACTTGAAATTATGTACATTGCAACACACACTTTTTAATTTTTTCCACCCACAGATCAGTTTGTTGCCACCTGGGTCCTTGGACCCCATTCTGAAAACCCCTGTTCTAGGTAGCGATACTCCGATGTTTTAAAAAAAAAATGAGTAGACACTATTTGAGGTAAGACATTAACTTGGTATTTGTTTGGTGCCTACAGGGACATGGTATGATGGACAGGTATTAAGAGGGAAGAGGAATGAAGAGAACGAGGTAGGGTTCTCATTGTAGGGTGGCAATCAGGGAAAGACAGGGTGTGTGGGGGAAGAGAAAGTGAGAGTGTGTGAAAGAGGAGAGAGCTAGAGGGATGCTGAGAGAATGTCTCAAAGGACTAATGTCCTCATTGTACAACCTGGTTTGAATGCAGACAGATTCTCTGAGAAATTAGGGTAGGAGAGACAATCGCCAGAGCATTGCAGAAACACCCCATGCTCCCTTTTCTGATATGGATAACATAAAATGTACTACCTGATTTAAAAAATTTAGATTTTAAAAGATAAATGATCAACCTGTATTTTTGTTTTGATTAATAATAATAATAATAAAAAACTTGATTTATTTTGTAATTTTCTCTGCATAGAAGCTTGTTCCAGCTAAATCACGTTTTCTAGAATGAGTCTATTTGCTCTTCAGGCTTATCAGCTCAGCGTGTGTTTTTGAGGGTGGGCTGGAGAATATGAGCAATGTTCCATGGGTCGTGCATGTGTTTTGTCTGCGATAGATAGAGCAGTCTGTGATAAGTATGCATGTATGCATGACTACAGCAGTGGTTTGTTTTGCTACATTCGGCAAGCAAAAAAGTCTCATCCGGTTGGTCAGTGAAATGGCAAATACAGCAGCATGTACACTGAGACAAGGCGCTTATCAGAGTTATCCAGACAGCCGCACACAGATAGAAGAGTAAAAACAGACATGCACACACTGACAAACACCATGGGGGGGTGGGGGGGGGTCTCTTTCTTCCATTGGGTGGATATGTATATGAAACTTCATACTGTAAATCTGTGTTATACTAGAAATATATTTTAAATATGGCAATTATCCATAATCAGTTTTTTGACAATCTGAATTGCTCGGTTTAGTTATTTTTCTATTAGGGTTCATGTTTTGTGTTGTAGTTGTTTTGTTTGTGGTGGTTTGTGTTTTTATAATAACTTAACATAGTTAGCATAACTTAACATAGAATAATTACACAATAGTAAACATACTCAATTTCAGTCCTTTTCAGCTGCACAGTTACTTAAGGTAAACTGTAGAATTATTTTTTGTTGATGACATTATACTATTTATTACATGGCTACTTAACAAATAAATAAATGCAGGGACCTGAAATATTGATTAGAGTTGAAATTATACTTTATCATGTAAAAAAAGAGATTTCAGATTGCAAGGCAGACGTGAAAATACAGTAGCACAGTGTAGAGGACAATTATACAGTTTAGTGGCCATTATACAAAAATGGCAGCATAAATGATATCATTTATTATGTTATTTTATTTTGTATTAAATCATATAAAAGGTAAATTAGTATTAATCTATCATTCGAAAGGTTGTGGTGATTTTATTTAGAGAATACATTAAATATTAATCAAAAGTCACAGTAAATCCATGCATAATGTTACAAAAGGTTTCTATTTCAAATAAATGCTGTAAATTAAATCTTGAACTTTATATTTACCAAAGAATCCTTTTATGAAATGTATCACAGTTTAACAAAAATATTTAGCAACACAACTGTTTTCAACATTGATAATAATAGGAAATGTTTTTCTGAGCACCAAATCAGCATATTCAGCATACAAAAAATCTTACTGACCCTGAAACTTTTGAATGGTAGTATATAAAGAAATTATTTAAGACCTGTTTGAGTTTCAATAGAGGACAGGGAGTTCACTAAGGGAGGAGGGGGGGGGGGGGGGGGGGGTCACCTGTGTTTTGTGAGAACTTGAGAAGAGCAGTAACACAAGTAGGTATTTCACATCTTACTTAACCAATTAAACACTTTTGCTCAGGTGTCTTTTTACCTCACACATTCCTATTCTTTGTAGAAAAAGCACTTTGTTTGGGAAAGCCAGTCATTTTGTGATGCCCCGGGGCAGATGAAGGGTCAGGGGGTTAGTTAGGTGCCGTTCTCCCAGCAGTGGACACTTTGTTTGGGAAAGCCAGTCATTTTGTGATGCCCCGGGGCAGATGAAGGGTCAGGGGGTTAGTTAGGTGCCGTTCTCCCAGCAGTGTTATTGATTGGGTGGGGGGATCTTTCCCTCCTCTCCTTCTGATGGAGGCCGGACTATGGTCTGAGCCGCATTCCTGGCCCGGGACCCTCCCATTTGTGGTACAGACCTCTTGCCATTTAACCACCTGCCTGCAATAAAGAGAAGCAAGTGGCCGGCAAACTTCAGCGTTTGCCTCGGGCAGCTGGACGTGTTATTGATTGGGTGGGGGGATCTTTCCCTCCTCTCCTTCTGATGGAGGCCGGACTATGGTCTGAGCCGCATTCCTGGGTTCTGATCAGCTCGGAGGCAGAAGGGAGGGAGGATGTAAAGAGGAGGAGGGACCCAGGGACTGGAAATCACTTGTCATGTGTGTATAAAAGTGTGCCTTTCATTTCAGAGCATGCTCACTGAGACACGCTCGGCTCCCACCAAATCCAGCCCCCAAATTTGAACTGGAGGGAGGGGAAGTTACGGCACTGACTCTTGTGTTGTACTCCTCTGTGTCTGTTTGGCTCCCACTCTGCATGGTTCCCTCTGCATCTATGGCTCTGCGGCTGAAAAGGTGAACACGGATTACACTGGAAAAGATGGACGACATTGACAGGAAGCCATGTGAGATGAGTGCGTGCTCTTTTTCTTAGTTCTAGTGTTTTTTGCCCCTGTACAGCATATCACTTAAGCCAGGATAACTTCATCAGAAAGATAAGCAGCGGTTGGTATAAAAATCTGAAAAAGAATGAGGTCAAAGAAACGTGTAGTTTGAAGTGTTGTTGAGCTCAAATGGAAAGAATTGACTTGTTTGCTTCAGGTCGGCAATCAGTGAAGTATAAGAAAAGGTCAGGAGTGATGTTTGCCTTGTGTTTACGTGCTGGCAAAATGGGGTTAGGAGGCTTTGACTTGTGTAATGATGTGGGAAGACACGTGGACACATTCTGAGAACTCCTGGACTGACACAGGGTTCAGAGTTTACCTAAATCCTCGGGAAGCATCTTATCACTGCTTCATGTGTGGCTGCTCTGATTCAGAGTGTATATCTATCTGAGATGTGACGGGAGGGCGGAAGGGATTTGCCTCTGCTGCGGCCATGTGGGTATGATAAAAAAGGGCAGATTTCATAAAGTGCTGTGCTGTTCACGTGGTTGCTTTTCTGAATTCTTGCTACATCCCTTTCTGTAGTCATGTGAAGTTCTGTGCTTTTGTGCCCCACAAGCTGTTGTCAGAGATTTTAGAGTTTCTTGCCACTAATATATTCTTGTGTGTTTTAAGAATCTGCTCTAAGTGTCTTTAGACATTATTTTGTAAAGGTGTGAATGGTTAAAATGTTTTGTAGAGTGATGAACATTAATGGATTTGTCACCTGCTGCATCTAAAGTAATGAAATAAGGCAGCAATACTATAAAAAGCAGTAACATATCTCTAATGGGTAATTTTCTGTCATCTTTTAAAAGCTCATTAATGTAACCTTGTAATGCAAAAATATTTTAATGTGACTTTATTTAACTGTGTTTCAATAGTCAAATCTAGTCAGTTGTCTAGTCTAGTTAATGTATCCTCTAAGGTGAAACCACCTGGATGTGTTATTTTAAAGTGTCAGACCAGGAAGATGATGTAATTTTCACAGCTAATACAATATATTTTTTTGTTTGAAATCTACAAGCTAGAGACACTTGAATGACACATTTGACTGCACAGTATTGTCATTCAGGTCTGTATAGTTAGTTTATCTGACTTTTAAACCTTTAAATGTAACTAAAATGTATATAATTTGTGTCATTTGTGCTATGAAACAAGCTCCTCAGAAGTGCCAAGCTTCTTTCTCTATCGGTGTCTTTTAATAGCAATTGTTCATACTAGTAATAGCATTATTGACATTTCAGTGAAGTTTTTTTTAACACGCTTTACATTTTACACAGATTCAGAATTATGTATTAATCTTGTTGTTGTATCTTTTGTGCTAGTCATCTAATTTTTTGAAAGTAAAAGCTATTTCTCTCTTTCTTTTGATATCCAGAGGGGAAACAGCAGACAGTCCATGAAATCATTCTCCCACCCAGCTGTTGACAGCTGTGCTGATGGGCAGCTCCCTTCTCCAGCAGGAGATGTAGAGATGAGCTGTGTTTTTCGACATATTAAACCGCTGTTTGTTTTGTGATGAAGCCTCACCAGACAAAGCACTAACTCCCATTCTTTGATATTGGGAATTCACAGCTGGGAAGTGCTGTTTGGCAGCCAATAGCAGTATGAAAATCCCATAACCCACTAATATGGTTTCTTTTCATTGCACCCTTTCGCACTTTTTAATAACTGTTACACATACTGCATATGAAAAGCATGTTTGCACTCTAAATCATTGACTCTTAGGTACTTGTTCTAGCACTTAGATAATTACACACATTTATCGCCTTAACTTTATGAGTGTTATTTTATGGGCACAAACACTCTTGGTTAGTGGTCAGTTATAATGTTTGATTTGAATAAAACCAAATATCTATTTCAAGAAAACGTCTCAGGTTACTTATGTAATCATGGTTCCCTGAGGGGAACGAGACACTGCGTCCTCTAGGGGTCACTATGGGGAACGCCTCATCGTGACCCGTGTCTGAAGCCTACATTGAAAAAAACACCATCTTGTTTGGCCAGCGACAGCCATGACGTCACTACCGTCGCAACTAGTACAAAATAGGCGCCGGTAGCGCACATCACTTCTTCGTCTGAAGCTTGTGTCCGCAGCATGGCACAAAAACTAGAGGACGCAGTGTCTCGTTCCCCTCAGGGAACCATGGTTACATAAGTAACCCGAGACGAGCTCATTCTAGCCGGGGGAGCCCAAACCCAAATCTCACCGAGATGGGGGGGGGGCCCCCAACCATCAGCATGATTAATAATCAGAGGGGTAGCATACTGCAGGCTAGCCACATCGCCAGCGCATCAGGGAGGCGGAGGACGGCCCAATCCTACTGATGCAGCTGGTTCGAGGTCTTTCCAGAAGACAGCGAGCTCAAGCCTCTCATGAAAGAGGCACCTCAATTTTTCCTCAGCGGAGGAATACTGTTCCCATTCCAGGTGACCCTTTCCTGAAAGGGGAGCAGTGCTCAACATCACCAAGAGGACAGCCCATGGAGCGAGGGATTCAACTCCTCGGAGAGGATCCTGCTCGCCAGACGACACCCTCTTAGTACCCCTTGATATCGAGGGGGGCAGTGCCTCCTGAGTGCGTCGATCGAGACACACTGGTTGAGAGGAGCCCAGGAAATCGGGGTCTAACCATCTCTGAAACAGGGAACGAAGTCCGAAAACGCGTAACCCTTACCGTACAGGATTTTAGAGAGGTGGGCAAAGAAGAACGTGCGCACCTACCACTTTCGTGGGCTGCCTCCCCTCGACCCACGATACTTCTTACCCCCACCCACAGGTGGAGGTGGGACGCGAGTCGCGACACTAGCCCTCTGTGCCCGTCTCTGACCCTCAGACCAAGACGGGCCAGGACCCCTGGTTTGTTCGGGCTCAGACCTGGGCCTTCGTGGTATGAAGGACTTGAACGCTGCTGTGCGCGACTTTGCCTCCTTGAATTTGTCGACCACCGTCTCAACGGAGGTGCCAAACAGTTCAGAGGGCGAAACCGGGGCATCGAGAAGAAAGCCCCTTTCTTTCTTCCCGATGTCCGCCAAGTTCACCCACAACTGCCGCTATAGCGACCCCTAGAGGACGCAGTTCGAAGTTCCACGAAAGGGAACCATGGGCATGTTTCCATTGAAAAGCACATTTTCATAACTTTCCCCATCACAATTATATAAATTGAGTTCTGAGATATAAAGAATTGAGTTCTGACTAGGGATGGGCGATACCACTTATTTTGTTTTCGATACGATACCGATACTTTAAAAAAAAGAATATTGATACCGATACGATACTTCTAAATGGAACTTTTAAATTATGAAATTTATTCAATTATTACATTACTAAGAGTAATATGGGTAATGATAACCACTTAACTTTATATTTGGAACACATTTTAACATTCAATACACCTTAATTGCAACTTATTAGGTTATATTTTTGTTTAAACATAGTTAAAATATGTTTACTGTAGTTGTAACCATGGAAATCTACAAATACTAAAGTTGAACTACGGTCACTTTAGTAAAACTATGGTTCATTTTCATAAGGGACTGCCAGCTCGCATTAAAATGCAACCTTTTATTCTGACAGTGTATGAGTTATACTAACATTACAGAACAGAACATGATCAATATGAACGTACAATTTAAATAAATGTAACAAACTATGTAGGCTACAATTTCAGTTTATTTATTGTGAAATAACTCTGATAAGCATTGTTCTGGGCTGCATTTCCCAAAAGCATCAATGCTTTCTTATGATACTTTTGAGAAAAGCAGCCCTGTTTGAATGCACTGTCAGAAGTGAGTGAATGCTCTCTGTGATTGATTCAGTGATTCAGGCGAACAGGAAAATAGTTCTATCCTACACAATTATTCGATAGCATAGGTTATTCATCCAATTCAGTGTATATTGTACGCATTAATTTTTGTTAAATAAATCACTGATAAATAAAACACCTTAGTATCGATATTTTTTATTTGAGTCATCCTTAAAAAACATGAACCAAATTATGTAATGTACAAGAAAATATGATCCAGACTATTTAAAAAAAGATTTCACTTGCATTGAGTATAGACATGTTTTTCCAGTAAATTATTATCTTCCTATTTGTATTATTTATATTATATTTTTGATTTTTAAGACATTTTCTTTTTGTTTACTTTTGTGTGAGGGTAGAAAAAACTGTATTGGTCACTCAGTGTCTGGGCCCTCAAACAGAACCAGTTAAAAACGTCTAATTTAGGCAATAATAATGATGGACAATAGTGGATGCTTTCTTTAATTTAGCATGAGACAGAGTGATAAAAGGACGTCACCTTTTTGAGAAACTCAGTGTAGATGTCCTGAAAAGTAAATCTTAAATATATTTTTTTTTCAGGAGAAAGGTAGTATTTACCATAGCATAGCAAATTAACAGCTGTTTACAACTATAGGTTCCAAGACGACCTCAGACTGTCGTTATGATGTCTTAGCTCACTCTGCTTTGGGCCAAAGTACATTGAATGTGTCAAATCTTTTGTTTGGTCTGGCAGACTCACGTCATTGCTCATGCAACGTTATTGTCCTGACATCAGCTGTGTGTTTTGAGTGTGGGGTGAGAGAGTTCAGTTGTTAACACAACGCTAAAAGCATGCCACAGAAGGCCACTGAGCCTTGAAGGAAAGCAGTCATTTTCCTTTTTTCAAGAATGTCCTGAGTATTATAAGAGGTGTTTCCTTTCCCACAATAGCAGGACACTGTGGTTACCCTTGGAAGCAATATTATTCCTGAGCTCTTTGTTTTCTCAGCAATCTTACCTGTCCCTGTGATGGATTTGAAGGCTGAGTGTGAAATGAGATCAGCTGATAAAAGCCACATATGCTGTAGTGGAAGCTGGTATTGTTCACGTGTGAGATCCTGGAAGGTTTATAGGCAGCAACTGGCAGCAATATTGCTGTTTGACTTTGGGTGTTGTTTGAAATGTTTTATGTCTTCCCTGTGGTCTAAGTTCAAGTACCGCAACAAAGAAATGGCCACTAAAGGCAGTTTAATTAACTCCTAGTTTACCCTAGTTTACAGTCTGAAAGTGTATGTACAGCAAAATAATAGAAAAAAAAAAAAAGAAAAACTTTCTTTCAGGTGTCTTCACAGGCTGCATGCAGCAACATACAGCCCAACCAGTGCAGATTGATTTATTAACAAATTACGTTTGAATGAATCATTCAAATATAACTTTTTCAAATGTTCATGTGTTTATAATTTTATAATAATTTTACTCATTGTTATAATTTCAGTTTTACACAGAAAGTGCAATTTAAAGGGTACATAAGTTGGTATCCGCAGAGCAGTTTTAGATGTTTTTATTACACTACCATTACACTAAACTTAAGGGTGGGACTTATTTTGAAAGGAATTACTACTTTTATTCAGCAAGGATGCATTAAATTGACATTCATCTATTGATTGAGTGCATTAAATTAAATTCAAAAGTGACAGTGAATATTTTTACATTATTTCCGACATTGAAAATTATTAGAAATATTTCTTGAGGACCAAATCAGCATATTAGAATGATCATATTGCACTGAAGACTGAAGTAATGGCTGCTGAAAATGTATCTTTGCATCACAGGAATTACGTTTTGGTATATATTAAAATATATATATATATATTTTAAAATGTAATAATATTTCACAATATTAGTTTTTTTTTACAGCCTTGGTCATACTTCATTTAAAAACATTTAAAAAAATCGTACAAACCCAAAACTTTCGAATGCTGTTATATATATCTATTAAATAAAGGGCAACTTGACAATCCTCATAAGGCTGTGGTTCTCTCGTTGATTGTACATCTTTTTCTTCCACACTTTTTCCTTCCACTCAACTTTCTGTTAACATGCTTGGATACAGCACTCTGTGAACAGCCAGCTTCTTTGGCAATGAATGTTTGTGGCTTACCCTCCTTGTGAAGGGTGTCAATGATTGTCTTCTGGACAACTGTCAGATCAGCAGTCTTCCCCATGATTGTGTAGCCTAGTGAACCAAACTGAGGGGAAACTCAGGAAACCTTTGCAGGTGTTTTGAGTTGATTAGCTGATTGGCATGTCACCATATTCTAATTAGTTGAGATAGTGAATTGGTGGGTTTTTGTTAAATGTGAGCCAAAGTCATCACAATTAAAAGAACCAAAGACTTACTTCAGTCTGTGTGCATTGAATTTATTTAATACACAAGTTTCACAATTTGAGTTTTGAAATAAATGAACTTTTCCACGACATTCTAATTTGAGATGCTCCTGGATATACTGTATATATTACAGCATTAGAGATTAGATATAAGCTATATATATATATATATATATAAGCTTAGATATAAGATATTTCATATATAAGCAAAATGGACCAAATGAATCAGAATTGAATCAAGCTTTTGAAATGTAATCGAATCGGGAAATGTTTATCGATGCCCAGTTCTGCTTCCCAGTCTGGCACAGACATGGAAAGCAAGTTATTGACAAAACGTCCTTTTGCTCTTGTGTCTGGTTAGGACAAAGACTCAAATTTAAATATTGCATGTCACTATAACTTTGTGCCAGGTAGGACACTGTGTTAGTTACTTTCCAGAAATCCCAGCCCAAACTACTCCGCACTTATTTTGCATTTCAATTTCTTGTATGAGTGTGTATTATTGTCATCATTTTTGAAACTGATTACCCCAAGTTTCTGTTTTTTCACCTCGGTTTACTCATCAGTAGCAGCAGTAAACGCGGCCATGGAGTCCGCTGGGCTTTTGCACAAGTGGAGTTTGCCATTAGTCAGGTTAACAGCTCCCGTGGTTCTTCTCCTCTATTTCTGTCTCGATCTCTCCCTCTCTCCGTGGGGTGTTCGGAGTGCCAGACACTCACAGGTTACCATTTTATGGGGCTCTGCAGAACCAGATTTATGGGAATGATCAAAGCTGTGCAGAGCAATAATGACACAGGCAGCTGCTCTGAGCCTTGCTCACGTCTTGTGCTGCTGCATTCCCAGTCCTCTGCAAACTCAAAGAAAAAGACATATACAAATGTATAAATTATGTCTTCTGGAAGACATTAAATGATATGATCCCCTTACATGTGTGGTGCTTATCTAGACTGCTGTCACAATGAAGAGCTTTGTGGCTATGAGCTTTGATGTAATGTTCCTGGCCTCTTATAGTGTGGTAGTTTTTGGTCATGTTCAGAAGTAATCCATGCTTGTAAAAGCTTGTCTCCCAGTTTGCGATAACATCAGTCATTCATCACTATAAAAAAAGAGGGAACAAAAAGCTGATGGGACTTGGGCAGATAGAGAGAGGGGAAGCGACCGCCACTGTCATTAATGGCCTGACAGAAGTGGAGATTGATGCCGCTTTATGTTGTGTAATGGTCCAGCAGACCACCAATGATAAAAACAGATCATAAATCTACAACTATCTGCTTGGTACAACAATTTTATGTGTGCTGTCTCACATTTATTGGATTCATCCGAAACACATTCCATGACCTTTGGTAGTGGTTGAACAATATGGGTTTTTCAGTGGCCAGTGCCATTATCTCTAGAAAGCAGGCTAAAGTGACAAATATACTTTTCTGAATCAAATTTTTGAGGAAATTGAATCCTTATTTTACCCAATATTTACAATTTTTTTTAATTGTATTTTTTTTTATCATTTAACAAAGCTGTAAATAGATTTATTATATTTTATGGGGATGCAGAATGCACTTATACATTTGTATTTTTTTGCCTCATTAAAAAGAGTTACACTTTGCACTAGGTGCTATTACACTTTTTAAGAAGATTTATTTAAAATAAATCTTTATTTATTTAAAAATTTTTTAAAATGATGTACACTCATGTGAGATGAAGATCAATCATATCCGTAGTCTAATAGGAAAGCTATTTTATTTAATGCTTCATAGGCGAGCATTTATTGGATTCATCCGAAACACATTCCATGACCCTTGGTAGTGGTTGAACAATATGGGTTTTTCAGTGGCCAGTGCCATTATCTCTAGAAAGCAGGCTAAAGTGACAAATATACTTTTCTGAATCAAATTTTTGAGGAAATTGAATCCTTATTTTACCCAATATTTACAATTTTTTTTAATTGTATTTTTTTTATCATTTAACAAAGCTGTAAATAGATTTATTATATTTTATGGGGATGCAGAATGCACTTATACATTTGTATTTTTTTGCCTCATTAAAAAGAGTTACACTTTGCACTAGGTGCTATTACACTTTTTAAGAAGATTTATTTAAAATAAATCTTTATTTATTTAAAAATTTTTTAAAATGATGTACACTCATGTGAGATGAAGATCAATCATATCCGTAGTCTAATAGGAAAGCTATTTTATTTAATGCTTCATAGGCGATTTTTCAGATCACATAACCAGCCGAACATGACTCGCTTTATCTTTGTAAAGCCCAAAGTGCACTTCAGTTTTGACATGAAAGCGTAGCCTTTCAAAGTATAATGTGTCTGTGCTATTTCTATCTAGGAGTCACGGCCAATTAAAAATATCTTTGTGCACTTTTAAAACAGAATTGCGAGTATCTCTTAACCCAGCTCACATGAGCACTCATCAACTCTGGCATCTGTTGTTGTTACTGTCTACAGTAGTTTGTATTGTTGTTTCATCTCATTTACGTCATTCATACTGTACACATACCCTAGCGTACACATAAAAACCAAAGTATATTTTGGGCTTAACCCCCATTATTGGACACTTTTTCACTATAAACCAAAAAATAAATTGTGTATTTTTAAATGTCCTAGTGTGCAGGGTTACTGGCTGATGCTGATCTCAACATGACTACATTTTAGCCGACTACATTCTGGATGCTTTGATTTTTTTTTTTTTACGTTCTGGATGTCCTTCATTTTTTTTTTAAAGGACATTTTACTTGTCCTGTCAGCCATGAATCATTTGAGTGTCACAAGTGTCCACATCAATTTGTTCGGTGTGTAATTTCCCCTGTTCTGCTCTGCTGACAGCAGTGTTTCTCCTCTCACAGCTGGAGAGGAGAAGAACAAGTATGGGACCCTTTGTTGCCATGCTGAGAGAGACTGATCGGGTCAGTGCAACTGTTGTCATTTCTTCCCCCCCATTCATACATCCCCCAGTAACACCCCAGCTAGACCCATCAGATCAACCCTGAAGAATGGAGTCAATCTTAGGTCTGCCTGCAGATTAGCTGCACAGGCAATAAATGATCTGTGAGCATGAAACCCAGGCCAAATAGCAGTTTTAACCTTCTTTGAAAACCCTTTTAGAGCTACAGCAAGTTCCAGATGGGCACATTTTGTTTACCTGCACAGACCGTTAGTGTGCTAGGGTCGAGTTCAAGCATCTCTTTTATGTCTTTTCACATGGAAACTTTTATATTTATAAAAGAATATTTCAAATAACTTGACAGCATTCCCTGTCTGTTCATTTTAAGCTCGTAAGCCTTTCAAAAAGAATCTCTAATAAAAAGCATAATGCCCAGAGAACCAAGCATATTTGAAAAAAGACTGAACAAAAGAACATAATTTTTCAAAAAAAAAATTTAACTTGGTGGTGGGCACACTTTGCCTCCTGTTCAGTCACTCTCTTATGTCGTCCCATCCCTCTTTCCGTTCCATCATTTTGCTGGAGGATTCATATGCTAATAGGGTTCAGGAGATGAGGTGGTTCTCACGTTCAACTTGAAACTCAGGCTTTTGTGTGCCTAAAGCACAAGCTGCAGAACAGAAGCTAGAAGTGAAATTAAAATCTGCTGAATGCCCCAGCGGGAACAGGGAGGGGAGTTAAGGGGAGGGCAGGGGCAGTCCAGCAGCTGCTGATATTGGATAAATGTGAGATGCCCACTGTAGCGTTCCATGCCCTCCTAGGGGACCGGCTAAACGAGGCATGGCTGTGTGTTTCTTTAATCTTACTGCAGGCCTGTTCCTGGTCTGCTGATCAGTGCCTTTCTGTGGATGATTATTTAGTAAATGGTACCCCACCCCCATGCATACCCTGCATTTCCATGGCATTGTTTAACTATTCTGAAAGTTCCTCAAACCACTTACAATGCAAGTCTGACGTTTTGCTGGGACTTTAGTTATCTTGAAAGTGGCATCATTTAAAGGAGTAGTTCACCCAGAAATTACATTTCTGTCGTTATTAATTCACCTTCATGTCGTTCTAAACCTGTAAGATACTCTTTATTCTGTGAAAAATGTCTTACACGTGTCCTAACTACACACGCCACGACACACGATAAAAGGAATCTTTTACATGTTAATCTTTTTTTTTTGTCCTAACCAGCCACGACGGCGACATTCAAAGTTTCTATTTTAGAAACGGTTTCTATCTCTGCAACGTCGTAGCTGGAGCAACAGCATACTAACTATGCCAGTGATAATCTCAGGTACTGATTATGTCCATTATTCAATGTTAAAAGTGTCTAATGTGAGTTTTAATATCATTTAGTGTGACCTCTATAGCCATACTGAAATCAACAATGGATGGTTTACCTCTGATCTTGAAAAGAAATGAAAGCAAACACGTTAAAACTGCAAACTCCATGCAAACCAACAAGTTTTTTCCATGACAAAGATGGTGTCAGTCACTCGTGTAGTTTTTAATTAGATTTATAAACGTGTCCATTTCGTTAGGAGTGCAGTGCGTTTCTTGCTTCTGAATGGCTGTGATTTGAGTAATTCTGTCGCATTGCGTCTGGTGTGGACAGCCAAATTGCTTGTCACTGGAATCTTGTGGCATCGCGTCTGGTTAGGTTACGGTGTTAGTGTTTTATATTCTACATATAATGGATCTAATGCTGTTTTGGACCCCATTGACTTTAATTGTATGGACAAAAACTGTTCTTCAAAACTTAAATTTTCCGCAGAAAAAGGAAAATCATACAGGTTTGGAGCAACACAAGCATGAATAAATTATCTTTGAATTTTGGTTGAACTATCCCTTTAATGGTGTACTGACTGGTTTGCAGTTGCTTTGCAAAGAGAGGCCATTTATTCAGGGGTTACTCTCACTGTGTGCAATCTCTATGGCAACCACAAATCTTCTGTGCTTGCTGATGCAGAGTGTGCACACAATCCGGCCTTCAATGATTAATATAGTCTTTTTTCTTTAGCTCCAATAGATGTGACTTTGAAAAACATGACCAGGCTTAAAATAACAATTCGAGCCTGCAATTATGAGCAGTTTGGAGAAAATGTCCAGTACAGTACAGTATACAGTATAGGCCTAGACGTTTATTCTTCTCACCCGTAGCTGAAAGACAAAATATATGTAGCACTTCGTGACCAATCAGTGCAGCTTTGTGACAGATATAAGGAATAGTTTTATGTGATTTACAGTTTAGCATTAGACCCACTTCAGTGTGCGTTTGCTTTCTCTGCTGGGATAATTATCTTGGCTTTCATCGTTCATCAACTGTACCGCTCGGTCTATGTTTGTGTAGAGACTGAGAAATGGAATAGAAAAGACATGCTCTCCAGACAGTGATGGGAATGCACAACCACAGAACACAAGATTGAATGCCGTTTATGCTTGTTAATCATCACCTTCCAGACCCTGGAATGCTGTTGCGTGCTCACATATCAGCCCACGGTCTGAGAGGATCCTACTACTCCCTCATGTTATAAATGATGTAACATTAGCTGGGTCAGAGATCCAAAGATATTTCAGTCACCGGTGTCTAGTGTCCAGGGTTGTTTTTATTATACAGTGTACCATAAAAGAATTTGGGTTCATGTGCCACACTTAAAAATGTCTAAATGTCTTTGCATTAGATGCAAACCAAGTGTCATTTGCAAACATTTCTGAACGGTTTTTACAGTTAGTTTTAATCAACTGGTATCAATGTGGTATTAGTGAATGTATCAATCTGTTCTCCTCAAGTTCACACAGTGTCCTAGCAGAGGTAATCAAATATGTGTATCTTAATTTTGATCAATATATCTCCTGTTTCATGTAACAGCAAACTTACTTGTGGGAAATGTTTTTAATTTTTTTTTAATTTGTACTTGTGCTGTACTTGTAAAATAAATGACACTCAAATGACAGTTTGATATTTTGTTATAATGCAAAGACATTAACATTAATGACATTAATTCATACATTAACGTGACTTAGACTACATTTAAAAAATGTTTGGGGTTGGTAAGATTTTTTTAATGTTTTTGAGAAATGCTTCTCTTATGCTTCATTTATTTAATAAAAAAAAAATACATACAAAAGTATGTCAAATACCCATCTTGGCGAGTATCCTCGAAAATAGTCGATTACGTCTTAAATGAACTTAAACAGCTGATAAAGAAATCGGATGTGCATCCTATACATGCGCTGTCTCTTAAAGAGAATGTGCATAATTTACCAGCTACTTTCAGTGCCCTTTGTTAATCTAAAATAAATAAATACATATTTTTTTTTAAAAAATCACTCACTCACATTTGTAGCTTTAACAATGACTACTAATCTATATTTAATTTATACAGTGAAGAATATGCATTTTTTATTTTACATTTAATTATTCAATATCTGTATTTGAACACCCACAAACCTAAAAACCTAAAGCATCGTTTAATTTTTATCTTTGTTCTATTTACTTTTAATGTGAAATTGGAATTGAGAATTGTAAAATGTAAGTGTTAAAATTTTGGTATCATAAGCTTATTTATTAGACTACAATATAGCAGGGGTCAAAAACACCAATAACATCAACTATTTTATTTTTTGTGGCAGTGAAAATGTTGTCAGGGCAAGTAAAAATTTTGAACAACTGGCCCAACCGGACTAGTAGAAAAAATCCTTGGCATTGAGCCCTGTTTTAAGTGAAATTTATGGTGTATAGTATCTCACTTTTGTCCATGACCGAACAGCTGTTTCCCATTTACTATGCAAAACTGTTAATTAAAATCACTTGTATGACCCAAATTTCTCAGGAGCCATGAAATGACCTGAAAGCTTGATAGCCAGGACAGTGTGATTTCACTGCATCCTCAAGAGAAATATGGGAACAATTATTTGAATGTATGTGCTTTGTATAGAGGGGCACATACTGTCCGATGGGCCAAAGGGCCAGAGCCAAGCCCTGCTCCATGTGATCTGTTTATTAATTTAATTTGCCAGCCCACCATGAGAGGAGTCAGAGGAAGCGTGACTCTCCCGGGCCCTAATAGCTTTTAGGCGGGATGACGAGGGCTGATGGAGGGAGATTTATATATTCTTTTCTGCCCTAAAAGCTGGCTGTGCTCCAGTCATCACAGATCTTGTTTGTTTTGTCACTGGGTGTGATGGCTGAATGTGTCTCAGAGGGAGTTGAAGAATGACTGCAGCTCTCCCTGCGGTCGGGCCCCCACAGCTGCTCTGAACACCACACCTCAACTCAGCCTGGCTAAACTCGGCTCAACACGCCTGCAGCAACACCCGCTGCTTTTTTCTTTTTTTTCTTTTTTTTCTTTTTTGCAAAAATATACTTAAGCAACAAAGCACAGTGATTGGAAAGTATTTGTATATTTTCTTCTTACATTAATAGCTCCTGACAGAGATCTGTGATATATTTTTATATACAGTGTTAACAGTAACTAATTATAAATAATGTGTGTGGTGTAAGCAAATCACTTAAAGGCACAATATGTAAGATTTTTTTTATTAAAATATCCCAAAACCACTAGAACAGTGTTATATATTTTGCTGACTTGTGTACTTACATTATCCCAAATGTTTTGGCAGCTGCTCTGAACACCACACCTCAACTCAGCCTGGCTAAACTCGGCTCAACACGCCTGCAGCAACACCCGCTGCTTTTTTCTTTTTTTTCTTTTTTGCAAAAATATACTTAAGCAACAAAGCACAGTGATTGGAAAGTATTTGTATATTTTCTTCTTACATTAATAGCTCCTGACAGAGATCTGTGATATATTTTTATATACAGTGTTAACAGTAACTAATTATAAATAATGTGTGTGGTGTAAGCAAATCACTTAAAGGCACAATATGTAAGATTTTTTTTATTAAAATATCCCAAAACCACTAGAACAGTGTTATATATTTTGCTGACTTGTGTACTTACATTATCCCAAATGTTTTGAAGGATGTTTAAATCCAGAGAAATAAGCAATTTTAACTAGTGTAACGGACTGTGTCCATAGTGTCATTGCGTCGCCTGCCAATGACGTCATAAGCCCTTGATTTTTCCGGTTTAATTTAGATGAAAACATGGAAACCCCAAATACACTTTAATATGTTATGCATTTTATTAAACCGGTGACGAGCGCATATAGGTGAGTAGCATTATAACAGAACTTTCAATACACTCAAATGTATTTAGTATAAAACAGCGCTCCTTTACCCCACATACGCATGACCGGAAGAAGCGGAAGCGGTCGACTGTGCCATAATAAAAGCTCTGCTGCAATCGAGCCGTGTATCGCGCTCGTCCTTCATTAGCAATCCCTCCAGCAGCCTCGTTTCGCTTCCACGACTTTTAGCCCCACCCTGCTTCATACTAGAGTGACCTTAATAAGTCTTTTAATACGTTAGCTCATCAATGAACATGATTTCTGCCTGAGTCCCGTCGGATTGCATCGGCTGTGGGGATGAAGACGACAACTTCCATGATTCCACACTCAATCATGACATCATCAAACTACACCTTTGTTTCTTGTTTGTTTTGAATATGCGCCCTCTAGCGATGAAAACTTACATATTGTGCCTTTAAGCAATGTCAGTGAGGTGTTACTTTTTTAAATGTACATATGTGCATTTGCAAAACACTTTTATTAAAAGTGACTTACATCGAATTAAAAATATAAATTTAATCAGTTCATGCATTCCCTAGATTTCAAACCCAGCTTAAAGTAAACAGGATAAGTAGCATTACTTTTCTTTTTATTTAATTTATTTACTGATCATTAAAAATGTTTTCTTAAGCAGTAGACCTACAGTATGTAGTGCAAGGGAACAGATTAACCAATAAACCTTCCCAAAAAGCATCTGGGAAAAAAAATAGATAGATAGATATTGCAGTATTTTTGGTCTTGCATCTGCTAATCAACATATGCTCAGTATTCCTTGTGTGTGGACAATGTTAGGTAGAGAGGGAGGGTGGATACAGAGGGAACTATTAATCTTTCCATATTATTTCACAGGGCAAAACATGTCTGCCGCTCACACTGTTGCCAGTATGACAGGTAATTATTTTAGTCTTAGTGCTGGCACCCAGTGCTCTGTCTTTCTCTCTCTCTCTGGGCCTTTCTGCCAAATGACTCTGTTCAGCTGCCCCAGATAAGTGAGAGGAATGTGGGCCAGTGCTCTTAGCTGTTGGGCCTTCAGTATCTCTTTCCTCCTCCTCTCTCTGCTAGTCTGCTGTCAGGGCAGTGAGCATATTTACCTGGTGTTTTATGACATGAGCAGGACAGCCGGGTGTTTGGGGGGGGGGGGGTTCTTGATGGCTCTTGTATGTGGAGACAAGGCTTGTAAATCACCTGGGCCGGTTTTTACAGCTCCACGTCCTGATGAATGAGACATCTGGTGGAGACAGACAGGTCTGTAAATCGGTCTGCTTTGATTTTTTTTTATGAATATGAAATATGAACATGATTTAAATCTAAAAATGTTTGGAAATAGCTGTTGATCAGATCCTTGTAGGTTTTTCTAGATGTACCCATGTAAACGAGGAACAATATGGTCTCGGTTCAGGCCAGGCTTTGTGTGAGTGGCTCACTGCTGCTGTGAGATGAGTTGTGAAAGCTGAATCAACAGGGCTGTATTTACTGAGGACAGGCTGCACCCTCACATCTGACAGTCTCACCTTGTTTTCCAGATCGGATTTCCTTGTACACCATAAAGCCAAACTCCTGGTGCTTAAGTGGGGACAGGTGCACACTGCAGATGTGATCTGACCACCAAGGACACAGGCCGAGCTTTAGGAGAAGGTTGTCTTAACCCCAGTGCTTCACCAGTGGCCTTTGATGGCTGCTCAGATCTGCCCTATATGACTGCAGACAGTTTATTTCATTCCTACCTTTTTCGTCGACCTCCTACTTTTGACAATTCTTTCTTTCCTCCAATTCTTCTTTCAACCTTTCTTTAGTGTTTTCTTTTGACCTTTTATATTTATTTCTTCCTCTCTTTCTTTCCTTGTCCTTTCTTTTATTTTTTCATCTATTCTTTTCTATCCATACATTCATCCTTCCATGATACCACTTGTCCTATGTAGGGTCACAGGAATATTGGAGCCTATCCTAGCATCTCAGGGTTAGCCAGGGAAAAGCCCTGGAGAGATGGCCAGTCCATCACATTCTTCCTTTTTCCGACCTTTTGTTAGGGGTGTGTAATTTTGACAAAAAAAAGGATCAGTATGTTCAAAATTTCAATATGTTCTGGGATTTTTTTCTATGAGTGTGTTTTTGTGCTGGTACAGCAGTAACCAAAATTTATTTTTCCAGTATGGTGTGATATTTTCCCATTTTAAATTGATTTCCAGGGGAATTTTTCCATTTTTATAAAGGCTTTTTTTAACCATATTAGATGTATGCATTATCATTTATGTCAAGGGCAAGCTGTTTAGAGAATGGATGAATTGAGTGGATGGATACTTTAAATATAAAACCAGTAGGTGGCAGTATATTTAACTAATTTCTTAATGAGTGCGTCATTGGGTCATTCATTTAACCAATTTTTTTCAAATGGCTGATTCAGGAACAAGTGACTTTCTGCACCTGAAATATGCATACTTTGCTACAGTATAGTAGGTGAAAAACAATATGAGATAAGTGATATGTCCACATTTATAGTATTCATAAAACAGTAGGTGAAAAGTACCCAGATGACAGAGTACTTGCAGAGGGTTTCTGAAATGACTTTAATATCCAGTGAGGCCAAGAGAGAGGATTTATGAAGGGCAGTGAAGTGACACAACTGATGCTAGTAGGCCATGTGAGAGTGACATCATGACAGATGTGGCACGTCCAAATTTCATTCGTACTACCCATATTCATACTATATAGAACATACTTTTTTAATGGTTGTGAAGTAAGTTTTTACCCAAACTAGTACCTACTAGACAGGATTCGATTTTCAGATGCGGTTACTGTCTTTATGAATGGGTCAGTGAATCACTGACTCACCTGATTCATTCAAAAACACAAGACTTATTCATTAACGAAACATTGCTCGGAGATGCACAATAGTTTCTCTCTTGCTTTGTTTGGAGCTATTTTCGTTGGAGCTAAATAGTTTCATATTGACTATTTGGTCTCAATATTAACTCAATATTAACTTGTTTATTATTGTGTAACATCAATATCACAGTTGTGCTGATTATCAAAAAAACGTCACTCTTGCTTGTGTGATATTGCTTAAATATATAATATTTAAAGGGGTCATGTGATGCTGCTAAAAAGAACATTATTTTCGTGAACATTTCGGAGGCGTTACGCAAGATCGTGACGTAGGTATGTGGGGGCGTGTTAGAATGAGTCGTTTTAGGTAGGCGTGGTTAACTCTTAACTTTTATAAAGAATATCTCTTTGGATTTGAGACTTTAGTCTTTGCAACTTTACAGATCTTCTTTATGCACCAAGAGCTTGTAACACCCCGAAGAGAAAGGAAAAATTAAAATCGCATCATATGACCCCTTTAAGACAAAAACTCATACAAGGACATTTTTCACCCCAGTGAATTTTGGGGGCAGTGTAATTGTTTTCGCAACTGTTTTCATTTGTTTGTTTTTTTTGCAAAGTGAGTGACAAACTCAATGCCAGCTTCCACACTGGTAAAATAACAATTACAATAGTATCATAGACGATACATATCGCACACCTTTACCTTTTGTCCTGTCTCTTACTTTGTTCTTTTTGACTTTCTTTCATTTTTTTATCTTTCCTTCTTCTGACCATTCCTCTTTTGAGCCTTTTTTCTTTCATCCTTTCTTTAATACCTTTTATATTTCATTTTTTTCTCTCTTGAGCTATAGTAAAGAGCTGTGTAAGCAGAGGAGGCAGCTTATGTGGGGCAGCTCTGTCACACAGAGATTAGTGCAGGAAACCAGGTGTGGGATGAGTCCTGACTGGTGCTGAGATACTACACAGTAGGCTCAGATGTAACCCAGTATAAACCGCACTGCAAAGGATCATGGGCACCTTGTGCTGAAGAAAGACCGCTTTGTCTTGGTTCGTCTTGATTTCAGTGTGACAGGAGAATTGTGAAAATGTAGTACTAAAAGATTTTTCAAGACTCCATAAAAGCCAACTGTCATTACAATAAAATGGACAGATATTCTATAATGGTGTGTTCATTAAAAAAACGATAGTATGTGTTCTAATGTTAACATTGTATGACACAATATTTCACAACACTGAGCAGTTTTGATGCGGAGTCTATTTCAGGAGCTTGACAAAGTAATAAGTCCAGACTTTTCATTGAGGACATCTCCTCTCCTGCCACATTGAATTTCACAGTAACAGAACTGAATAGATGTTTTGTTCTGAAATATGTAGCATGCTCTCCTCTGTGCTGTAATGTAAGTATTCAAGCCGCCCAGGTCCTCCACTCGTTTACTCTACAGCATAAATCACCCACTATAGAGTCGTGTTTCCATTCCTGAGAAGTGCACTGCCCATATGTTGAGTATAGAGTTGAAGAAAAATTATATTTAAAATGAGCTCTCTCGAGTACACCAATTTATTTTAGGGGGAAAATTCACCGTGCATTATATTCTTGGTTATTCAGAAGTAAAAATATGCAGTGTTGATCAGGGCATAAAGTTATTCACCTCTCAGAGATGTTTGGCCTGCTCCTACTAGCTGTTATTTGACCAGAGCAATTGGGAAGGATACATTTGTCATTGGTGAATCTGTGATAAATGTGAAAAGACCCTTGCAACAAAATGGGAACAGACACAGCTCTACACAAGCTTTCTAGCACTTTATGTCCAAACTCAAACCAGATATCAATATAATTGTAAACGTTGTGGTTCTGTGTTGCTATTACAACATTATTATGATTCTTTGAGCATCCTGTCCAGTCCTAAAACAGCAACACTGGCTCAACCAATACTGAAAGTTTGGAGCGGGCTATTTTTTGTCTCATAGTCTCATAAGTGTCAACAATGAAACAATCTCTTCTCAGATTTGCCAAGTTGCCAAAATTTGCAATCAAATATCAGAGATCTCAATATGAACTCAAAACATTTATCATCAAATTACCTGAACCTTTATGTATAATTTAATTTCTCTTAAAGAATTTTAGGAGAAACATCTGAGACAAATTTGATACTTCAGTATAACATGACTGAGAACATTAAAGGGGTGGTTGATTGCGATTTCACTTTTTTAACGTTAGTTAGTGTGTCATGTTGCTGTTTGAGCATAAACAATATCTGCAAAGTTACGGAGCTGAAAGTTCAATGCAAACGGAGATATCGTCTTTTAAAATTCTGGCAGGATAATGCTTACAAAAACGGCTCGTAGGGACTACAAAGAGTTACTTCCCGGGTTCATGACATAACAAACCCAGATAAACCCCGCCCTCGGGAAAAGGCAGCAAAGGGGTCGAGGCCATGCTGCGCTGCTTTAGAGAAGAAGAAGAGAAATCTAGAGGTGCATGTACAAATCTATTCATATATGAATCACGATTCTGTCTTCTAACGATTCTAATGGATTCACAAGTTTCAAAATCAATGTTTTAAAGCAACGGTTCGCGATACTGTTCCTCGCGTTCCCTTGCTCTGCACACGCTCTGCATCTCTCTCTCTTCCAATTGTACACTTATTTTCACATAGCTATGAGAAGCGTTAAACATGGACGCGCGTGCAGTTGCCGTACTGTATTAAAGCTTTAATCAGGATAAAACCACATATTAAAAGCTAACATAAGCAGTAGCATTTACAAATAACATCATATCTAAAATTATGAGACAACAAAAAACATAGGCCTACCATTAAAAGCCGTGCTTGCACAGGTTCTGCACGATCCTCTTCAATAATATCCTCTGCTTCTCAATCAGCCTCAAACTGATAAGCGATATTAACGACGCCATTGTTTACAATACAACCGGAGCACATGCCGCTGAGGTGAGGGGCGGGAGGTTTAGACGCGCACTAGAGGCGGTTTAGCCAATCACAACACAGAGTCCATCGCCTATTTCTGAGGGCGGGGCTTCATAAAAGCAGGAAATGATCAGCGAGTTTCTCAGAAGGGACAGAGTGGTGTGGCATAAAGGTAAATTATGTGAAAAATATTGCGTTTTTTTTTTTTTAAACGAAGCGTTAACACATGTTAGACTGCACCCTATAAACACAATCAAGCCTAGAAAAAAACCCAGTGAGCCACCCCTTTAAGTCTCATAAAAGAACAACCTCTAAGCAGTAAAAAAAATTCCTCTAGGGACAAGTGCAAAAAATGTCCAGAAAAGGCACTCTGCTCTTTCACTTCAATCGATCTCACTGCAGTGATGTGTGTAACTGTGTGTGTCTGAATTTGCTCGTTTATGTTCAGCCGAGACGTCGGTGTTTGACTGATGGCTGCATGGTGCGAAGGCACGGGGCTGTGATATGCCTGATGTTCTTCTACGGCTCGGGCATGTATATCACTCATTCACCCACTGTTGACACTTAACGCTGCGCAGCCCACATCAGCCCTGCTGAGATCTACATTTAACACACTGCCCAATGACACCATTCCAGTTCAGAGATCTCAATAATTAACACAGCTGGGTACTGCTGGTTAGAATCCAACTTGGCAAGTCAGTGCTAAAGCCTTGTTGCTTTCATGATAATCACCTCTTCTCATACTGGAGACCAAAGACAAAAGAGTCTCCTGAAAAAGTCAACGCTACTACAGATGTATTTATGACAGATATTTTATTTTATATTTTATTTTAACCAACATATTGCAGATCTCTTTCTGTAAAATAAATAAATAAATAAAATTATGCACAGATTAAATGTTTCCTGGAGGTCATGTGGTTCAGCAGTGTGCTAAGGGAAGTATATTAATTTAATATTTATTTTAGTAGTATTCAGTTTTTACAATTAGCCTAAAAGCCTGACACTTAACGCTGCGCAGCCCACATCAGCCCTGCTGAGATCTACATTTAACACACTGCCCAATGACACCATTCCAGTTCAGAGATCTCAATAATTAACACAGCTGGGTACTGCTGGTTAGAATCCAACCTGGCAAGTCAGTGCTAAAGCCTTGTTGCTTTCATGATAATCACCTCTTCTGATACTGGAGACCAAAGACAAAAGAGTCTCCTGAAAAAGTCAACGCTACTACAGATGTATTTATGACAGATATTTTATTTTATATTTTATTTTAACCAACATATTGCAGATCTCTTTCTGTAAAATAAATAAATAAATAAAATTATGCACAGATTAAATGTTTCCTGGAGGTCATGTGGTTCAGCAGTGTGCTAAGGGAAGTATATTAATTTAATATTTATTTTAGTAGTATTCAGTTTTTACAATTAGCCTAAAAGCTTTTTAATAAATTGTTGTAAAGACAAAAAAAAAAGAGTATTATTTTACTTGAGTGATTGATGATGGCAAAAAAAAAAACAACATATTTTACATCCCTGTTTTTTGGGATCTAGAATTGTGTGGATCTGTCAGATAACAGATCAACGTTCATTCCAGTATTGCTCAATGTGCCTTTGTTGTAAAGGTTTATTGTTTTACATCCTGGTTTGCATGGGAGTGATGAGATGACCCTGTAGTGATAAATTGGTGGAGAATGTAGGATGTGGATGACCAGTAATTTGAATGACTTTGAATAAATGATCTGTTGTGCAAGAGCAAGGCATTTGTGTAAGTTCAGAGCTTGCCAAATGGCTCCTCGGCACAATGCTTGTGTCTGTATCTGCCGTGAAACAGGGGTACGTCTCAATCTGCCAGTGACACAACTGCAGAGCGGGATGAATAATGCATTTAGTACAACTGAAAGCCTTAGAAGTATCGAGCAGCACCATTCCTGTGGGTATATCTGCTCCAGACACCTCATTTCATGCTGTTTCTCCTTCCCCTCCCCTCTTTTTTAAATGTCCTCCTTCTCCCTCTACTTCCCTTTTTCTTTCCCTCCACATTCAGCATTCCGTCAACATAACATTGAAAAAAGTAACCACAGCATTTTAGAACAGAACGATTCTTTATAAAAAAAAAGAAATAAAAAAAAGAGCTGTGCATACTCACAACAATGCTACAGTGTTGTGAGTGGTTGCCAGGGTGTTACTATGTGGTTAGATGTTCTGAAGGGTGTTCATTGTGGGTTCTAGGGTGTTTTGGGTGGTTGTTAACAGGATCGAGTGAACACAGCCACCCTCTATGATAGTCTAATCACTAGATATGGCTGGAGTGCTTCAATGTAAATCTAAGAGATTTTATTTTTTACCTGTTTTAGCTTAGAAAAGTAATACCTCTCCTGAACAAGCCATATGATTTGAGGAATCATTTGGGTCTGTGGGTTTGTTCAAATGCCAAAGAATTCAATTCTAGAATTTAAAAAAATTGCACTCTAGAGTTATTCAAATCAAGAAGCAAGTCATAGCAACATATGACGTTTTGAGAAATTACGTGGTATTTTTTATTTTTTATGGCTAACAAACATTAAGTGCAATTACATGAACTTTAAAAATATTATTAATCCAAGTACTACCCAAGCCAAACCTTACTTAGCTTCAGACATCAGACATATGCATTTTATATGGCTGTATGTAATAATTTAGTCAGACTAAAGCAATAATTTGTCATTTTAAATGTCCAACTGATATTGTACAGTTTTTGAGCAGTCGGATTTACAGACTTAGATAATGCGATTGTAACTTGACTTCATCTAGCATGTTAGTTGGCCTTGGTGTTATGTTCTCATTTCAAAAGACAAAGGTGATTCTCAGCATGTATTTAATCCTTCAAATATTCAGTTATGCTTTGTGTCACATATACTCAGAAAGACAGATTAAACACTGGACCTTGATTACACATAAACCCGCTGTAGCTTAATTATAACTGCAAGTAAACGCACATACTCTCTTTGCACATAATCGTTCTTTACTTGACATTTTCCTTCCTGGTGAAAGTCATTTCTCATCTCTCAACCTGATAAAGCATGCTGCACCCTTGTTGTCATTAGGTTCGTTTATTTAAGTTCACCCCTGGCCATTTTTGTGTGGCACATTTCCTCCTTCCTCTCTCAACTCACCAGCATCAAGGGGCACACAAATGGGTGCAGACCGAATGGGTGAGTCACTGGCACAGACGGTCTAATAATGACCTGCGGGACTGTTCTAAGACAAGTGCGTCTCTTCCGTCACACTTTTGTTCCACCTTTTTGTCTTCTGAACTGCTCAGATAGATTAGTGTGAGAACTGTTAATGAGCTTCTAAAAATGGCTCCGCTAACGAGACATTGTGAAACTCAGGTTCACGCAAACACGGGCAGCCGAACATACCTGAATAGTGTATTTACACATGTAGTTGAGAGGACTTTCATGCACACTGACTCATACGCACACACATCTTGATACTTTTTTTTTTTACTCTTTCTCTTGCCAGTGGTATTATGGGAGGTGTGGGGGGGGGGGTGTATAAACGTGTGCTACGACTGTGTACATGAGCAGGAGGCATATCTAAAGGAGTGCAGATACAACACCAAAACACTCACAGCTGACTTTTCACGCTGCTCTCATCTCTAATGGCAATGCTGGCAAGGCTGGACTGGACCGAGCGCTCCAGGAGAGACACACGCTGTCTGAAACTGAGAAGCGAGTGTGAGGCAGGCAGATAAAAGTGTTCTCTGTGCCCGCGCTGTCCTTCAAACTTCCTGATGGATTACTATTAAAAAAGGGGAGAAAAATAATCTGAGGATGAATGATTCGCTTAAAAAGAGAGAGTGAGAGACGGGACAAAAGGTGAGCGCAGTCCGTCGATCTAACCCATTCCATTCATCCTCTTTTTCTTCATCATCCCTTGCTAGTTCATGCTTTCACACCCCCTCCCCACCCCTCCTTTTTTTGCACTTGCCTTTGTCCTTGTCCTCCCTGGCTGTCTGTCTGGCCGACTGAATGCGGGTGTCATGGAGAGAGCAAAGGTCTCTGCACCAAGGGGGTGGGAGAGCGATGAAGCCATTGTCAAAGCCACGGCTAGGCATTGTGTTCGTGTCCAGCCCACTGTCACCCAAAACCGGGCCTCTCTCTGAGCTCCAGTACTGCAGATGGAAAGGGACTGAGCGGCTGCGGCACGAAGGTATGACAGCTGTTTGCTGCTCCGCTGTGCCCCGTCCTGCGAGCTGGGGTGCTATCCAGCATCGAGCACAGCTAAAGGAGCTGCGTCACAAGGCGAAACCCTTTGCTGATTCTTCTGCTCAGTTCTTATGTTCTTTCATCCCATACGTCTCCATCCAGTCTGTGGACGTTTTGCCTCAGTTTATACTCCTGTGCTAAGCTGTCAGCTACTACACTGAATGCTTATGAATCTGAGGGTAGCGAGAGGTTTAGAACGTTTATGATTTATTTTTATTATCTGCATGTGGATTACAAACATTCCCAGCAAGCATTTTTTTTTATTTGCAAAAAATGAATAAGAAATATGACCTAAATGTGAATACTTAGAGTATATATAAGTAAAAGTTTGAAAGTAAAAAAAAAACAAAAACCCTGACCCCCATCTGAGACATCACACAGACAAGGACCAAGAGAGATGAAAAGCAGAAATTAAATGACATATCAAACCAATTTATTAATTCAGGCAGAGGTGAACACATAACACAATGTGATTGTGTTGTAATAAAATGTTTAAGCCATAACATTTTTTAGAGTTTATTTGAGACTTAAAAAAAATAAAAAGATTTCCTTGCTGCCCTTCATGCCATTCCAAACCGGTATGATTTAGTTTTTTCTACGAAACACAAAAGAATATATAATTTTGAAGAATTTCAACTGATTTTGTTGATACAGTGAAAGTCAGTGTCCAAAACAACACTGCAGACATTTTTGTTCTACAAAATAAAGTCACAGAGGTTTGAACGACATGAGGGTGAGTAAATGATTATACTATTTTCATTTTTGGCTGAACTGTTCCTTTAAAGTTAACATGAAATCAATTCCGTTTCGGCTGACATCACTAAGCGCTCTCAACCCCTTCCCTCCAGACACCTGTCATATCGAGACCACCAAAATCATATAAATTCCTACTGGAGAAAATCAAGTTTAGTCATCTTAACTTGATTATGTCAGTTTACAGTAAAATTTACTTTGAGTGATGTTTTATGTTAACTTTAGCCTCTAATTTGCACCAAACTGGACTTTTTAAGTAGGAGCTGGACAAAATATGGCTATGAAATATAGCAGTTATGGCATTAATCAATAGTTCTCATAAAAGAGTGGATAAAGAGAGATGTTTTTGTCTCACTGTGCAGTTTTCTTGTTATTAGGTTATGGACTGGAAATATTAAATTATGTCAGATTAAACTTAGATAACTCATATAGATGTCTCTCTTTTGTGCTGTTGCATTCAGTTAAGGCAAAAGCATGAGTGATCAATTGTGTTTTTCATGTTTGGCTTTAGGTGTTCAAATGTTTCAAACTTTTAAATACATTTGTAAGTAAACAATCCCATGATCTTAGTGTCCTACACACTAATTGACAGGTTAAATCGGGAGATATATTCATTATTAAATGTATTATTGCATGTCCACTCAGATTTCATGTGGTCACCGTGCAGTTTTCTTCTTTGTCCAGGAGAGGGAGGAAACTGAACGTCTTTGCGTAAATCATGAAAATCTACCCCCTTCCCTGGCTCTGAGGCATACTAGTGAAATTAGTGGTTCTGATCCAGATTGATTCCCTTTCTTGTGATAGAATGATAATCTAAAAAGATTAGGAGATACAGAGTTCAAATGTTTTGAAGTGGGTTTCTAGTTTTCTCTGCATGCTTGTGCCTGAGTCTAAACTCATCCCTTCATTAATGACCGTTGCTTTTCTTCTTGTTTCATCTAGTTCTGTAAAGACCGATCCATTATATTTTTTGAAATACAGATTATGAAGATAAAAGATTTTATATTTATAATATAAATAATTATATTATAAATATAAAGAATTTTATTCTTTATTAATAAATACACTTTTTTTTTTTTCAATTTATGAGAAGCACATAAAAACAAAAAAAATCTATTTATTAATTTATTTATTTTTACATGATGTTTTCACAATTTGTATATAACAGTGAATACAATCGTTATGATAATTCACCCAGTATTTGTGTGAAGCATCTTTTTTAATCCAAAATTTGGCAGATGTGAACTTAAGTCTTAATCGTATCTCATAACGGATATCTTGTTAAAAAGCTGTACAGCTTTGGGCAGGAATCAGTTTTGTTAGCTGGCTGCCTGCCTTTTAACCAACACAAAAGACAGAACATTTTCTTTTATCTCAGTAACCTGGCAGAATAATGCTAATGTAATAAAGATAACAATCGAATCCATTCCCAACAATAAGCCTTTGAGCCTGGAAATATTCTGAAGCGTATCGAAGCCTCCCAGAAAAAGACCCTTGATTTGTTGGATTTAATTCATTTAATTTAAACTGTATTAAAAATTATTTATTTAGCTTAGTATAGACTGCGTTAAAAATGAGGAGTAAACCGTCAACATCATAAACAGAAATAGCTTCTGAATAAAGTTTTATTTTTAAATAAAGATTTTTTTTAACCTTTTCTGATCCAATAAAAGCAAAAAACAAAGCAAATGCCCATCTTCGAGATATCTATGTTGTACGCACCACTCCGTAGCTGCCAGCAAATTTATCGAGCTATTTTTTTACCATGTTTTAAGTGCAGGATAAGATTGTGGAAAACTAGGTTGTGATATACAGTGCCGTCCTGGCTGGCCTAGCAGATGTGCGCCTATAGTGATTTGATTTAATAAGCGATGGGGTCCAGAGTGGCTGTAACGGGGCAGACAGCAGGTAGAAGCGCGTACAGTGCAGCCGGGACTTGATTTGTTTCCTTTCCTGTAAGCCCCTCTTGCTCCCCCCTTGCCATCCCCCTTCTCTCGGAGCAGTGTAAACACACAGCTCCAGAGGAATGTTGGACTCTCTGACCTCACAGCAAACGCTCTTCTGCAGTTCATTCGGTTCAGCCTGGCCGTGCTGTGCTCCGGGAGAGCACGCACACGCACACTCACACGGGCTGCCAGATTTCCTCCTGCTCTTGCTGCTGCTGCGGCTGCCATTGTGCACACGAGCTGCAGCGCTACATCTCTGCATGCAACTGTGAACATTCAGCCATTTATGCCCACCACGTACCCTTTCAAGTCTGGCGATTTTGCCTACGGGTGCTGTTGATTTGAACGAATTCCAATCACCCTTCCCCCCTCTCCGTTGGATGCACGCCGCATCCACGGCTCGACTGTGCGGTGCCATTGAGCATAGGACAGACAGCAAGTTCTAAGCGGCTTTCCGGACAGAGGCCCGCAGATAGGACCGGATTGGCTAAAGATAGATCAAAGCAGACAGCATCTGTCAGTGTGTGTAAAGGCAGTGTAAAATGAATGTTTGACCTCCTCTCTCTTGCTCCGGCCGCTTTTAGAGCAGCCTCTAGTGTGTCTGAGCTCTGATGGGATGTGTCAGGCTTCGGTCACAACCACCCAGATGTGCAGTTATGACTAAAATATGAGGCCATGTCAGTCCGGCCCTGTCCGCTCGCAGCACACGTTGAGGGATTTGCTGTGGTATAGATTGCATTAGTGCCTGCTCACTTTTTCAGCGGATTTGGTTCCTGAAGTATTTTTTCCATTCATTTTTCTCATAGGGATTCATTGAAGTACTATAAGCCTTGAACTGAGCCAACAAGCTACAATCGCAACATTGACAACTTTATTTAAAGCAAAAAGGTAAAGGAAAATTGCATTATTAGACAAAAGGTTTTTCACAAATTCTGCTGTTAAACTATTATTTTTAAAATGTGAAGAGATAGCTCCAACAAAAGCATATCCACCTTATTTTGCAATGCAGAAATAGATATTTTCTATGAATGTCTGAGACTTCTGATTCACTAGCCGATATAGGTGAATAACTTGGAGAATAACAAACTGCAGTAAATGGTAAAACTATTTGTGCAACAAACCAGTGTGTTCACGATTACGATAATAAATTAAAATAATATGAACACATAACAAGCATAACGGACTGTTTTTGTACAGCTGAAATAACTGGTGGTTGACACCAGAAGCCTCACACATTTAAGTTTAAAATGTACTCTTACACTACACTGTATTCTGAAGCTGTATGATAGCTTTGTGAGCTAAACAGTATGGAAATGTACACTACTATTCAAAGTTTGGGTTCAGTCAGAGTGTTCTTTTTTTTTTTTATATGTTCACCCAGGCTGCATTTATTAGATTAGAAATACAGTAAAACTGTAATATTGTGCAATATTATTACAAATAACTGTTTTCTATTTTAATGTATTTTAAAATATCATTTATTTCTGTGATGTAAAGCTGAATTTTCAGCATCATTACACCAGCCTTCAGTGTCACATGATCCTTCAGAAATCATTCTAATATGCTGATTTGATGCTCAAGAAACATTTCTTATTATCAATGTTGAAAACAGTTGTGCTGCTTAATATTTCTGTGGAAACCGTGATATAGTATTCTTTGAAAAGAAGGTTCATTTATTTTGATCAATTAAATGAATCATTGCTGAATAAAAGTATGAATTTCTTTTAAAAAATCTTACTCAAACTTTTAAAAGATATTGTAAAATCTTTCCCTCCATTGAGCTGTGAACAACTGCAGTTGGATCACTGGATCAATCATTATAACTGGATCAGTTTAAATCGTGAATTAATCATTCAAACCAGTTTTGTGAACTGGATTAACCAAGTCATTGAAAAGAATGATTCAAAATAAATATTCATAATAATTATTACGAATCAGACATTGCTGCTTTTCTCATTAACTCAAATGAATATGCTAGTGTGTATAGCTTAAGAAGACTTGAAAAAAAGTTCACAATTCATGTGGTCTATAATTTGTGTAGTTATTGTGCTTTTAGGTCCTTTTTGAAGCTTGTCCCCATTCATTGTAACTGTATGGAAAAGAGTGACCAGTACCATTCTTCAAAATATCTTCTCCTTTTTTTTGGGACTGACATTTGGGAGTGCTATAACTTTAAAGCACATTCATTATTGTAACTCTTCTGCCCTTCCTCTAATGCAATACTTGGACTGAAGTCACTGTTTGATGGCAAAGTGCAGTGAATGCATGGGAACTTTGTGAGGAAGACGGATGGTGTGGCAAAGATAAACAGATGGCTGCAAATATCGACTGCTAAATTATTCATCAGGCTCCAGCTTTTGGGTAGCGACAGATTGATAGAGTTTACTGGGATGATGAAAGAGATGGAGTGAGAGAGAGAGAGAGAGAGGAAAAAAGAAAAATAAAGAGTGCAACACCGGCATGAATATAATAGCCTTGTGTATTTGCCGAAGTGCCACCGCCTCATTGAAACATGGCCGTTATTCACGTCTGTTCTGAATGTTGATGTTGTTGTTGAAATATTATCCTTAGATGTTTCCCAGATGTCAGTGTGTGCTGTGTTGGTCTTAGGTGCTGTCAAACATCGCTCTCTGATTGTGATTTGCAGTGGTGTTGAATAAAGGCCTGTCGAGAGGAGGATAACGTAGCATTAGTGCTGCTTATGTCTACATGCTCATTACATGCAAGCGTTTACACGGCTGGTGATTTAACAGCACTCTGACACATGATGTATTCACTACTGAACATCATTGGCATCTCTCATACACATTTACACAGACAAATCTCTGATGCAGACACACTGTCTCGCACTCCCTTTCACACACACACATGCATACGCCTCACTCTCTTCTGCATTTAAGACTCCGGGGAAATAGAGCAGAGAGGAAACTACGTGCCTTCACCGAGCAAGGTCTGTCTGGTGTCATGGCAACCAGTGCGGATTACCCCACCCTCTTCCATCAGCCTCGAGAGGGAGGAAGAGAAAAGGATAGCGAGAGAGAGAGTGTCAGGGAGGGGTCAGGACAGACTGATACTAGGTGGTCGCAGTGCTGTTCGCCTTACTGAAAACAAAATAAACCAAAATAAAAATTGAATTAATATTTATTTATTGCCAAACACCCTAGTTGTTTGGAATTTTACTTGGTGAGCTCATCAACAATAATAACAAACATTAAAATACATATATAAATACATACACATACACAACTATATATGTCCTATCAATTATAAGGATTGAAATACAGATGCATAGACACCAGAGGAATTAAGAGCATGAACAATCCTGCAATAAGACTTTCAAAAAATTTGTAGACTTAGTTTTAATTGCTCTAAGGCGTCTGCCTGTAGGAAGAGGCGTAAAGAGGTGTCTAGCTGGATGTAAGGGATCTTTCAGGATTGTTAAACCTTTTTTCTGCTAACGTGAAACATAGATCTCATCAATAGTGGGAAAATCACAACCAATCATTTTCGAAGCAACCCGAGTTATGTTACTAATCTGACTTCTCAGCTGAGCTGTGGAGCTACCAAACCACACTATACGTGAGAAAGTCAGCACGCTTTCAATGACAGCTCTATAAAAATTAAACATACCAACTTTAGATAAGCCAAACTTTTTAAGCTGTCTTAAGAAAAAAAGCCTTTGATGAGATTTTTTAATAATGCCTCTTAGGTTGTCATCCTACTATAACGTTGCAGAGATAGTAGTCCCGAGAAACTTAAAACATTGAACATTTTCAATGTCCTGACCATTAATAGTCAATGGCAAAACAGCATTTGTCCTCCGTCTGAAATCAAACACCATTTCCTTTGTTTTTAGGACATTCAACTTCAAATTATGAGTGCAACTCCATTCAAACAGTGTAGAAACCTCCCTTATATAATCCGATTCGTTATTATTTGTTATTAAACCAATCAATGTAGCATCATCTGCAAATTTAAAAAATTGCACTGATTTACAATGTGAAACACAATCATTAGTGTATACAGAGTACAATAATGATGACAGTACACATCCTTGCGGGGCCCCCACACTGATTGTCTTGAGACTTAATTTTAACTACTTGTGTTCTGTTCTGCAAAAAATCCAAAATCCAAAAAGCAAGGGAGTGTTGAATTCCCAATTGCTTTAATTTATCAAAAACTTTTAACTGGAATAACTGTATTAAATGCCGATTTATAGTCCACAAAAAGGACTCTGACATAAGTATTGGGGGCTTCAAGGTGTTGCAAAATTGAATGGATACACAGAGCCACAGCATCATCAACCGACCTATTAGCCTTATAGGCGAATTAGTGAGAATCCAGACAGATTTTAAAAATTAGATACCTAAGCACCAAACACTCAAAGATTTTATAAAATTAGATTAAAGATAAAATGTATAATATATTAAATATATAATAATATAAAGCAATAGTCAGAAAAACTGAAAATGAATTAAAATAATTTCAGTTTCCCCCAAAAAGGGAACAAATTAATTTTATTTGAAATGCATAATAAAAATTACTATATATATAATATACAAATATAAAAAGCATTTAAAATATAGAAAAAAATAAAAAGCAATTAGAAGAACTTGGAAAACTGACAATAAATGAAACAATAAAAATTACTATGAATCTACAGTAAAAAGTAAAACATCTTGTAGGTTTTAATGTGTTAAATACATTTAATATATAATTACAATTCAATCCTTCTGCCTTTATTATTAGGTTAAATAAAATTTAAAATAAAAACGAAATTAAAAACTATGATCTGTAGTCTAACAACCCTAGGTGGTTAGAAATATGTTTAGAATAAATAAATAAGCATTCAAAACTGTTGGAGGCCAGAGCCTTAGAGATGTGAGCTCTTTGACAAGTTAAATGTTCAAAACAATGTGCCAAAAAAAAAAAAAACTTTTGTATTTCTTAGTGAATGAATATTGAAACATTATTCTTATGCTGAAGTGTTAAATTAAAATACAAGAAACGTCTCGGGTACGTATATGTAACCCTCGTTCCCTGAAGGAGGGAACGGAGACGTCACGTCGGTGACCGACGAATTGGGATCTCGCTTAGAGCGACCAATCCACTTCGAGTGTAAACTAAACAAGCCAATGCACATTGGCATGCGATTATTGCATCCAGCTGTCGCTGATC
>NW_015505490.1:136488-149967 GCF_001515645.1 Sinocyclocheilus grahami
CCTTCAGGGAACGAGGGTTACATACGTAACCGAGACATTCCCTTTCAGTCGGTCACTACGAGTCACGTTGTGAGTCCGGTAATTGGGATCCCTACCAAAGCGCCATGGATACTGCCCCTTCCAATGTCCTGTGCGAGCCATTTCGGAAGGTCGGAAGGAGAGCACTTACACATATGACATCCGTTTAGGTGCATATGGAAGATTAGAGGTGATTGTAACCCTTATGGAAATGGCAGAAGTCTGCCGAGGAAACACAGGCTCTGAGGCTATACTGTGGACTTTACACATATGGGAACCACTTAGGCCTCTACATATGGAACCCAGCCCTCTACCGGTTCTCACAGATCTCAGAGAGCCTTGGGCCGGACTTTCTGCCATTCTCACAGAAGCCTTGGGCCGGACTTTCTGCCACGTCTGGCTGCCGAGGGGACGGAGGAGCTCGACAGGGCCTACAGTACTACAGTACTTTAGCAAGCCGACACTAACCGGGGCCTCTCAGTGCCTCTACCCGTTTGAGGTGAGATCACAGGAGGATACCGGCTCCACACGAAGGCTATAGAAACTAGCGAATGTGTTGGGTGTAGCCCAGCTCACAGCTCTACAAATATCTGTCAGCGAGGCGCCACGAGCCAGCGCCCAGGAGGATGCAACAAATTGGGATCTCGCTTAGAGCGACCAATCCACTTCGAGTGTAAACTAAACGAGCCAATGCACATTAGCATGCGATGATTGCATCCAGCTGCCGCTGATCACAGCTTGAGCATAAAAAGGCAGCAAATGCAATGCATACAAGGTTTTCACTGAGGAGCCGAGACGGTGACCCGGCCACTCAGTGGTGGTACAGCAGCCGTGGCGACGTGACGTCTCCATTCCCTCCTTCAGGGAACAAGGGTTACATACGTAACCAAGACGTTCCCTTTCAGTCGGTCACTCTGAGTCCGGTGACCGATGAATTGGGATCCCTACCAAAGCGCCATGGATACTGCCCCTTCCAATGTCCTGTGCGAGCCATTTCGGAAGGAGGTTTCGGAAGCACTTACACATATGACATCCGTTTAGGTGCATATGGAAGATTAGAGGTGATTGTAACCCTTATGGAAATGGCAGAAGTCTGCCGAGGAAACACAGGCTCTGAGGCTATACTGTGGACTTTACACATATGGGAACCACTTAGGCCTCTACATATGGAACCCAGCCCTCTACCGGTTCTCACAGATCTCAGAGAGCCTTGGGCCGGACTTTCTGCCACGTCTGGCTGCCGAGGGGACGGAGGAGCTCGACAGGGCCTACAGTACGGACACACTTTAGCAAGCCGACACTAACCGGGGCCTCTCAGTGCCTCTACCCGTTTGAGGTGAGATCACAGGAGGATACCGGCTCCACACGAAGGCTATAGAAACTAGCGAATGTGTTGGGTGTAGCCCAGCTCACAGCTCTACAAATATCTGTCAGCGAGGCGCCACGAGCCAGCGCCCAGGAGGATGCAACAGTCCTAGTAGAGTGAGCTCGCTACCTGAGCGTGCAGGGCACACCCTGTGCCTGATAAGCCAGGGTGATGGTATCCACAATCCAGTGGGCCATCCTCTGCTTAGAGACAGCCTTCCCCTTCTGCCAGCCTCCGTAACAGACAAAGAGCTGGTCTGAGGTCCTAAAGCTTTGTGTCCGGTCTACGTAGCATCTCAAGGCTTGGATGGGACAGAGCAAAGCAAGGGCTGGGTCTGCCTCCTCCGGGGGCAGTGCTTACAGGTTCACCACCTGATCCCTGAAGGGAGTAGTGGGAACCTTGGGCACACAGCCGGGCCGGGGCCTCAGGATTGCGTCCAGGTCCCCTACCCTCTTGATGGAGGCCAGTGCAAGCAGGATTTTATTGAGAGAAACTTTAGCTTGACTGACTGCAAAGGCTCAAATGGGCCCTGCTGTAGTGCTTTGAGTACTAAAGACAGGTCCCAAGAGGGTATAGAGGAGGGCCGGGTAAGATTTAACCTTCTCGCCCCGCTAAGGAATCTGATGACCAGATCATGCTTCCCTAGCGACTTCCCTTCCACGGGGTCATGGTTAGTAGCAATCGCAGCGACATAGACTTTAAGGGTGGAGGGAGACAGCCTTCGCTCCAACCCTTGCTGCAAAAAGGAAACCACAACCCCGATTGGGCATCTCCGGGGGTCTTCCCGATGAGAAGAACACCACTCGACGAACAGGTTCCACTTCAAGGCGTAAGCGTGTCTCGTAGACGGTGCTCTTGCCGAAGTGATGGTGTCAACTACCTCTTAGGGTAGGTCACCAAGAACCTCCGCGTCCCATCCAGGGATCAGATATGAAGTTTCCAGAGGCCTGGACGTGGGTGCCACAGGGTGCCCCGTCTCTAAATCAGTAGATCCTTCCTCAAAGGAATCTGCCAGGAAGGGGCTGTTGCGAGGAGTATTAATTCAGGGAACCAGGTCCGAGTGGGCCAGTACGGCGCCACAAGCAGGACCTGCTCCTCGTCCTCCCTGACCTTGCACAGCGTCTGTGCGAGAAGGCTCACTGGGGGAAATGCATACTTGCGCAGGCCCCTCGGCCAGCTGTGTGCCAGTGCGTCCGTGCCGAGTGTTCCTTCGGTCAGGGAGTAAAACAACTGGCAGTGAGAGGTTTCTGGAGAGGCCAACAGGTCTACCTGAGTGGCTCTGAAACGTCTCCAAAACAGCTGGACCATCTGGGGATGGAGTCTCCATTCTCCTGGGAGCATAGCTCGTGACAGCTCGTCGGCCGTACAGTTGAGCAGACCCGGAATGTGAATGACACAAAGTGACCTCAGAACCTTCTGACTCCAAAGGAGGAGGTGGGGGGCGAGTTGCGACATGTGATGGGAGCACAGACCCCCTTGTCGGTTGATGTACGCAACGGTCGCTGTGTTGTCCATTCGGACCAGCACATGCTTGCCTAGTAAGCACCCTTTGAGACGGTTCAAGGCAAGGCGCACTGCTAACAACTCTAGGCAATTGATATGCCAGTGCAGTTGGGGGCCCATCCATACCCCTGACACTGCATGCCCGTTGTATAGTTAAAATAGTTTCAGTGGGACGGTTGTCCTGCACTTGAACGAATTCAAGCAGATCCTTACACCTACCGCGCATGTTCTTTTGTGAGGCGTGCTGTCTGTTCAACCAAATCCAACTCCATACTGACAAAAGAGATCCTCTGCGTCGGGGAGAGTTTGCTCTTTTCCCAGTTGACCTGAAGGCCCAACCGGCTGAGGTGCGAAAGCACGAAGTCCCTGTGTGCACACAACTGATGCTGAGACTGAGCTAGTATGAGCCAATCGTTGAGGTAGTTGGGAATGCAAATGCCCTGTTCTCTCAGGGGAACAAGGGCAGCCTCCGCAACTGAATCGCATTGCCGAGGCTGATGGTCTGCAGAAGCCAATGAGACAGGTTGGGTAGCGCTAGACAGGCACCCAGATACCGTGCAAGCGGGACCAGTGGAACCACCACCGTACCCACAGTGGGGCAGCAAGGTGGAACACAGGGACCCAACTCGGGCGGCCTGTGAGTGGACCAAAGAGGGGTCTGAGTGTGCGGTGCAACACTTACCTGGTTCCACAGTTTGGCAGAGGGTGCATGAGTAGAGCCTTTGTTGATGCTCTCGAACCTCCTGCTGCTGCCTGCTTGCGATGGAGGAGGATGAGTGTGGTCTGGTGCTGGTCCGTCCGCAACTCTCAGTGCCCTCCTGGGACCCAGGGACAGAGAAAACCGCTCTCTCGTCGAGATTTTCCAGATTCTCCACCCGGCCCTCCTCCGGGGGAGCAGCTTCCTCCCTCTCTAGGTCACCCGTCCCACAAGCTCCTGGACCACAAGTGTGGACATCGCACGACCCAGAGACCTCAGCTCCAAAGCGAAAAGCTGGTATGCATTGCATTTGCAGCCTTTTTATGCTCACGCTGTGATCAGCGGCAGCTGGATGCAATCATCGCATGCCAATGTGCATTGACTTGTTTAGTTTACACTCGAAGTGGATTGGTCTCTCTAAGCGAGATCCCAATTCGTCAGTCACCGACGTGACTCGGAGTGACCAACTGAAAGGGAACCAGAGCAATCTCTTTTTAAAAAAACCTGAAAATAAATATAACATTTTTTTACTTTCAAGGCTAAATCTTTGTGAAACAAACATTGTCCTTATAGTCAGTATTCTGCCCTTTGCCTTTTGGACGTTTTTGGAAAATCCTCTATTCATGCTGCAGACAATTTTACCTTCAGAGCTTTTTGCCATTTTCAAGTTTTTTTTTTATATATATATATAATTGAAACCTGGATCATGTCCACTTTTCTAATCCATCATAATCAGCAAGGCTTTTGTTGTGATATGAGCACCCCAGAGGAAATATTTGAGTGATGAGAGAAAGATAAAATTACAACTACATGAGCAAAGAACATTTTTAAATCAACAGACAACATGTTTTGCATTGTTCTCAATGGAGTGAGAACAAGTGTATGAGTGTGGTTAATATTTTCACAGCGTGCATGATGATCACAGTACGCACCCACTGTACTGTGACATCGGATGTTATTAATGTTGACAGCATATGTTTTTGATTAGAAAGTATATTGTGTAATTTTTTTACTTTCAAGGCTAAATCTTTGTGAAACAAACATTGTCCTTATAGTCAGTATTCTGCCCTGCCTTTTGGACGTTTTTGGAAAATCCTCTATTCATGCTGCAGACAATTTTACCTTCAGAGCTTTTTGCCATTTTCAAGTTTTTTTTTTTTTATATATATATAATTGAAACCTGGATCATGTCCACTTTTCTAATCCATCATAATCAGCAAGGCTTTTGTTGTGATATGAGCACCCCAGAGGAAATATTTGAGTGATGAGAGAAAGATAAAATTACAACTACATGAGCAAAGAACATTTTTAAATCAACAGACAACATGTTTTGCATTGTTCTCAATGGAGTGAGAACAAGTGTATGAGTGTGGTTAATATTTTCACAGCGTGCATGATGATCACAGTACGCACCCACTGTACTGTGACATCGGATGTTATTAATGTTGACAGCATATGTTTTTGATTAGAAAGTATATTGTGTATGCTTGTCCTTCAGATTGTTGAAATATCATATTTCCATATGGCACATGCATAGTTCAATATTTTGAATTAAATAGTCATTTATGAAAAACTTTTTTAACTTTTAACGTTTAATTACCAATGTGTCATTTTCCATTTATGCGATAATTCCCTCTCGCTGCAGTCATTATTTGCTTTTTTATGCACATTAAAATATACGCTGCACATTTATAAGCTTGTGACAGTCAGTTTTTATATTGCTTGTTTCTCGCTCCTCACAGTCATACACGGTTGAACCAAGGGCAGCTCACCATGACATGCCAAACTAAAGAAATTAAAGCCCTTAACACAGAGGACAAATAGACTGCCTAAAAGACTGTTTTCAAATCTGCTGTCCACAGGTAGGCAAGGAGAGACAGTAGCCTGCCTGGATGCGTGTTGTTTAATAGGCACACAGGAGCCATACGCAAATAGCTCTCTGCTTACTTTGCCATCGCTTGGAACGCAGGGTCATAATTAAGGCCATTTACCATAAAAGCCAACAGAATTAAAAAATATTTAAGTGCAATAAAAGAAAATTGTGAGATAATGCAGCAGGAGCGTGTGTGTCAGAGAAAAAAACTTTTTTTTTTTCATCTCCCATTGTTTGACTGCATGCCCGAAATTGGCTGCCTGTCTGAAAAATGCAAGGAAAAAGTTGATCGTAAATTAGAAATCTGTCTTTGAAGGAGTCCAGCTTTCAACCAATATTTTGCAGGCCAGGAATGGGTGGAATGTGTTTGCACTGACAGGGGAATAACAGTAAAAATAATGGCAACAATAACAGTGTGTGTGGGTACTACTGTATGCTGTAGGCCTTTTTAGGGTAAGTTAGTATACTAAAGAGTATGTACCACACTTTTAAGGGTATAGTTAATTTTTAGGGTGTTTGCAGTATTTCATTGTAATACAATCACATATACATAAAGGAAAGTAAAACGTGTGTAAGTGGAGGTAAATACTGGAATATCAAAGTGCGAATGAGAAGCGTGTTCACTGAAAATCTAAACAGCTCACTGGAATCTACAATGTGAATGAATGACTGTGTTTTAGTCTCATTTTAAAGTGATATCTTGTTTTTGTTTTGTTTTCAGGCTTAAATTGAAATATGCACCCATAAAATTTGTGGCACAAAGCACGAAGTCATCATTCAAAAGTAAGTATGTGTTTTTTTCTGTGCACATCCATTACTGATATTTGCAGGCATCAATTGGATGCCTTTAATAGCTGCGTGTGTAAACAAATATTTGGCACATGGAGAGAATACAAAACTTGTGTTTGCGTGCAGCTGTTTTCTCTCTCTACTCATCAGCCTTGAAAGACAGCAGCTGACCCACCACCAGCTGCTCAACACACACACAAACATATGCTGACATACAAACTTTAAGACCATTAATGAGACAGAGAATGTCTAACCAAATTTAAGTCTCTAAAGAAATCATTTGAGCTCTATTGATGTGAAAAATAGCAATCCACCACCAGAAGTGCTGAGGCACAGTTAACAAAAGACCTTAGTTTATATTTCAGAATTGTGACTTTAGATTTCACACTGAGACTTTGTATCTTACAATTTGTGACTTTATATCTCACTCACTAATATGAGATCTTACAATTACCTCTTTATATTTTTACTCTGAGACAGAGCTTTCCTATCTATCTCTCTCACACAGCTTTATTTTTGATTGTTTCAAATTAAATATGGTGTCTATCAGTGTTGGCGAAGCTAAAAAATGCTAAAAGCTAAAGATAAAACATGGATTAAACTTGGATATTAAATACTACAGTTCAAATGTTTGGGGTCAGTAAGATATTTTTAATTAATACTTTCATTCAACTAATATGCAATAAATTGTTCAAAAGTGACAGTAAAACATTTATAATGTTAAAAAAGGTTTATATAAAAAAATGATGTTCTTTTGAACTTTCTACTCATCAAAGAATCCTAGAATAATGCATCTCTGTTTCCACAAAAATATTACGCAGCAACTGTTTTCAACATTGATAATAATACCAAATCAGCATATTAGAATGATTTCTGAAGGATCATGTGACGCTGAAAACTGTAGTAATGGCTACTGAAAATTCAGTTTTCAATTCAGAACTTCAGTGCTAATCAGTGAAAAAATAAATAAATTGTTAATGGAAAAGCTTCAAAACACCTGAACTACTGTCAATCTACTAATAAAGTGTAGTTAAGTTAGTCATAGTTACTTCCCAACATACAGTCCTAGATGCTGTTTAATTGCTCATGACACACTAGAAGAGTACAACCCCCAAACGTTACTCCAAACAGCTACTCTCGTCAGCACCACTAGCCCAGTGCACTCATTCAGAACACAGCAGCTTGTGGACTGACCTTAAGTCAGGAGCTTCTTTTGATGAGCGCGAGTAGAGGAAAGAGAGAGCCTTATTTTAATTGCAGCAGGGTCACGGGGTCAGAGCAGAAAGCTAAGCCGCTCACTTACACAGACATGGTCTCCTCTCAGACTGGAGGCCGCCAAGGTGTGCAGAATGTGTGATGAGAGACAGAGAGCTACAAAACTACTTCTACAAATATTACAGACAATTTGTGTTAATGACAGGCATACTTTTGCACTAAGCGCTTCCCTCTGCAAATCAACTGAAGGTCTCGCCAATTTAAGGACGGTTAAAAATATACCGCTGGATCGTCAATAGGTTGTCTGCTTTAATCTATGAACAGTGGAATCTTAAAATAAATAACAAAACACAATGGATTTGCTGTGAAATCATTTCAAGCTCTAGGGTCAGAACGCAGCATTTTTTAACTTGCTGAATCCTGAAGCTGTTTGATGTCAATTATGCTGTTTTCACACTTGGTTTGATCGCTTCCACCTCCCTCCACCGGCCCCCGCAGGTCTCTTTTTACATTGTATTATTTGCCTCTGATCCGCTGTACATTTGCTTCATCTATGTGAATAACAATTTGATTGAATTACTAGTGGCAGCTGTTTAACACTGTAATTACATTGAATGATTTTGTCAAGAAAGTTGTGTGTATGTGTGTGAATATCAGCAGTATTTCTTATAAAGGATAATAATTATTAGCAGTTTATTCATTTATTATTTTTCCAGACTAGCAGCATTTCTAATAAATATAATTATTATAACAACAACAACTACAACATTATTATTATTATCGTTATTATTATTATTATTATTATTATTATTATTATTATTATTATTATTATTATTATTATTATTATTATTATTATTATTATTATTATTATTATTATTATTATTATTATTATTATTATTATTATTTGGGAACAAATTTTTGCTTGCACTGCCAACATTTTAACATGATCATAACATGAAATGACAAGACAAAAATTTTTTTTTTTTTTTTTTTTGAGCATAGTTTTTATATATGGCAGAAAAATATTGACATTTGTGACTATATTTTTTTATATTGTGTCATTGCCATTTTCAGCACTAAGGAACTACACACATCACATCTCAAACCCAACAAACTGAAATTTGGCATCAAACAGACTCAGGTCTGCACCAAAAGCTGTAGAAGTCACTGAGTTTTGCAGAGAAGCACATACATGGAGCCTCATCCAGCTCAGGTGTCTGGATGCTTCTCTAACCGAAGATTAAATAAATTGCATCGCTATTAGTCAAGGAAAATCAGCCAATGTCTCTGCAGAGGACTGAGCATGCTAAAGTATCATGAGATGCAGACGGTGAGAAAGTCCTGTTCTATGGATGAGCAGACAGAAGGAAAGAGAAAAACAGACAGAACGTGAGACCAAGAGAAGTTAAATGCTTTTTGTCAGCATGGCATCATCTGCATTCAGACTTTGTTGCGGCTTGAAGTTGGACGAGATGATTTCAGAAACACTTTAATGGCTTTAATGAATCCCTCAAGCTGGGGCAGATAAAGTGATATGCCAAAACGTGCTCCTAAATAGTGTCTGAAAGCTAATTAGGAGAGCCGCTCAAACATGGTACAGGGATGGTGATGAATTTCACAGTCGAGCCTTTAGACTGCACAAATAACCCCAGATCAACCATTCGCCCGCTCACCTAGATGAATGATCTGCTCTGATAGGCAAGGGACCCTGATGAGAGCGGAAGAGGTGCTGTGGTGCGGTGCATTAGTACGCCGGGCGAGCTGTCAGCTGCTCTTCCTCTAGTCTGGCTTCTCTGGGTGTGAAGCTCTGCAGTATCTGTACATTAATGACTGCTGCTGAGAGGCCACCGGCTCTCCATCCTAAGCAGCCTGACCTTCACTGTCCTTGGTATTCAGACCGTGAATGAGGGAGAGCGGGAGAGAGGGCGGGCAGGCTGAAAAGACAGGAGGAGGTTGAATAAAGCAGCAAGGGAAGAGGGTGGTAATGGTAAAGAAAGAGAGGTAATAAAGATGGGACAATAGAAAGAGGTGAAAATAAAAAGAAACAGACAGAGTAACACCCCTCTAGACCTGACAGATGGGTACTATAGGCTTGTCAGATGGTTCCTCATTTCATCTGCTAATAAACAAGATTATTATAGTCTCTGAGTGGATGCCCAGGGGCAACGAGTCCATGTTACACTAATAGAAAGTATGGAGTAACCTTACCCATATTAGTGTGTTTGTGTGTTAGTGTCTGGATGTGTGGTTTTACTGTACTTTTGGCCTATGTCTGAATGTTTGGGTTGGTTTGTTGTGTATTTTAAGGTCCTGATATAATTCAAACAAAATTGAAGTACCAACTGGTGTGACGTTATTTTGAACAAAATCAGGCCAAATCGAAGTTCATTTGTAATTTGTTTCGGGAGTTCGAAACAGCTTGCCAAAGCAAACTTTCCAGAAATGTTTGCTCCGGCTGGTTAACACCTTATATTTACCATTGGTCCATGATGATTATGTATTAGGTAGGTGTGGCTCTGGGGCTCCGCCTTCTTTTTAATGGAAATCTTCTCCAGTTCCTTGTTGCTGTTCAGTCCGTCGAGATCCAAATTAGAGTGTGATAACATAAACACTGGAAAGCTGTTTTATAGTAGAAATTGAAGTTGTAATTCTAATTGAAAGTGACACTGGGACTGTTGTTCTTGTTTAATGCTGTAAAGCTGCTTGCTTTAAAGCAATCTATTTTGTTTTTTCTCTAGATGGCACAGGCGATGGGTTATTAACGTAACCGATGATATTCAGAGAGTTAAACGACTTGGCACAAGCTGCTTGGCTCATGCTACATATCCAGCCAATGAGCTTACTGCCTTGAATTTATATGGCTGGCTAGCATTCACTAGAGATTCCTGCAGCGCGCTTTCAGAGTTTCTCTGAAACCCTCCACTTTCCCCAGCTCCACTTGTATAGATCTGCTATGGCTTATTTTATATGCTATTTGTTAAAAAATATTTTTTACCCCTAAACAAAGATCGAAAAAGATCTTTGCTGCTTTAAAATATGTTAAAATATAAACATGAAATATATTTTAATGAAATCCACTTTTAAAAGTTTTTTTTTTTTAGTAGTTGACTAGTCAGTAGGAATACACTGATATTCTGGTCGCTAATTATTTTCATGGTATGACTGATGACAGATAAATGGCCATTACTATTATTACTAAACACTACACTAAAGTAAAACTAAAACAAACTAAAAACAAATTTCTTGGTTTAGTTGTTTTAAATATTACAAGTGTACTTAGGTGTTACAACATTATAATGTAAGATATGAAAAGTGGATGTTTTCTTTTGAAATCTGCTATAGAAAAAAGTGTCAATCAGAAAAATACATGCTCATAATAATGTTGATTTGATAGTCAACAAATGCATAGAAAAATATAGAAAATACATAAAAGAGAAACAAAAATGTCATTTTGTACTATACCAAATACAGTTAGGTAGCTTGTCTTACTCTCATAGACATGGGAAATAAACATATTAACAGAATAATGTGTAGACAAAAATGTTTTCTTAAAAATGGTGAATGTCACAAAAGTATTTTGATCGCTGTAAAGGGGAGAAATTTAGAAACACAACTTCTAGGAAAATGTTGTCCTGACAATCTGTTAGTAAGGTCAGCTGGACAGGGTCTAGAGGTGTCCTGCAGAGCTCAGCTCCAACTCCAATTAAACACACCTGACCAGCTAATCAAGGTCTTACTAGGCATACTAGAAGCTTCCAGGCAGGTGTGTTGAGGAAAGCTGGAGCTAAAATCTGCAGGACAGTGGGCCTTCAGGACTGAGTTTGGACTGAGTTAGAACTGCCAGCGGGTAAAAATGTACCCATGCACATGATTACTGTGTTGATATGGCTAAAAAAACATATTATGTCACTGTATTATGCCACCGTCTTCACAAAGCCATGGGTAAATTTTACCCCATGCCGGTTCAAGTGTCAAGGCACCCTAGGCTAAAACAATTAAAGCTAAACAAAAACTAAAATGGTTGTTGGATGTCTAGCCACCCATCCTGACCTGTCTGTAGTCTATATTTGTGACTCTGTATGTGCGTTTAAGTGTAGAAAGTATAGAGTATTTGGAAAGGGGCACTGCTAGGGTCAGCTATTGTAAAAATAGGAAGATCTGTTCAGTGCCTTTTTAAACAGAAGTCTGTCTGTCTTCCGCTGTGTTTGTTAAGACCTGTGGTATGCATGTTCAGCAAGAGCACTTTGTGATTGAGAAACTATTTTCTTCCACTTCCATTCGCTTGGATCTGCTTTAGCACCAGAGCATGTAATCATACTTGCTCATAAGTAAAGCTATCTACATGCACAAGAAATCAATGGACATCATTCTCAGTCAAGTGTCCATTCGTTTTGTACTCTTGTCATTCAGAAAGTGTGGGGAAAATCCTAATTTTCCATTGCCGTTGGTTTCCTCTCAGCCTTTTTGCTCGGAATAATTCTCTCATCCAGTTTTTGATCTTATCTATTCAATTAGTCCTTGGCCTCCATTCTGCTCCTCATTCTGAGCCCGCCAAAGCAACATAAGCCATATATCTGATGCTAGACCTTCTCAGGATGTGACCTGTGCTTCTTTTCACAGGAATTACAATGTGTGTGTTTGTTTTAAATATATCCTCATCGGTCAGTGATCTGCGGCTGAAACGTGAGCTGGACTCCGCTTACGAGTCTGCGTGAAACATAATTCAGTGTTAGAACGCGTCCTGTGATGCACAGAGGTAGAAACTCTAAAAATGATAAGTTCAAACGACTTGAAACTTTAGAAGAGGAGCGGCGGGAGCAGCGGAGGCGTGTGGGGTCCGGGGCAGGTTGCAGCGGCCCCTGGCATGCTCTGTACGGCTCGGTCTCTGAGTAGAGAGGCACAGAGGTGGCTGTGCGGGAACAATGGCTTTCTTTGTGTGCAGAGCCACAAGATGTCTTCCCCATATGAAGCTGATCATTGTTCTCTCTCCTGCTTTTCTTTTTCTTCCTTTCACTAGTTTAAGCAGCCTGTCCTGCTCGCTGTCAGTCTGACATGTCTTTCTCCCCAGGCACCCCAACAACCATTCAACACAAATAAGAGAGAAGTCACTAACACTTCCATCCTGCGATCGCACTTGTGTGTTGCTCGCTATGTTTGTTTGTTTGTTCACTTTGACTGCCATATGTTCAACCGTGAGAAGAAGATACACACTTTGCCTGCTGTTCCCTAGTCCTGGCATGTTTAGTACAAACAACAACAACAAACACAACTTGTGTGCTCGTCTCATACGTCCGTTTTTTTAGTTTTTTGATGGGGAGAGTTTGGCGCCATGTTCCTGCAAAGTGTATTTTAACACCTGACAGACAATGAATGTGAGGTCATTGGCAGGGTGGTGTGGTATTGGGTCTCAGATTCCTCTCGACATGCATCATCAGGTATGCAGCGTTTTTTGGACCATCGTTGTATCTGTTTCATGGAAGTCATTGGGCGTGAGACAGAAAAGCGTACGGTTCGGTTTCAGCCTGCTTTCTAAACCTGGCCATATGCCCCCTTGTACCTATTACTTTACTCCTCACTGATCTGAGCGCTGAACAGATAATACTTATCCATATGGCAGAATATTACTTACAATGTTGCTTACAGGGGAATCTGAAGCACAGGCGGCCTGTCGGTTCAGACCGTTGGGTCACAATGGTCCACTCATCCAGAGGTCTGGGTAATCACTCAGTGCCAGAAGGAGGTGCTAGGGGGTCTGTGAGAAAAAATAAATCTGACATGAAAAAAAGTATTTTTAGGACTGTAGTTAATATTGGAACTTATGATGATAAATCTTAAAATTTGTTTAACTTAATTTACTTAAACTTAATTTATCACCAAATTTTATAATATTATAATTTCATCCTAAAACTGGTCAGGAATCATTAAATTAATTGTGATTAATATATATATATATATATATGAGTGCTGTCAAACGATTAATCACGATTAATCGCATCCAAAATAAAAGTTTTTGTTTCC